>NW_025945003.1:0-762 GCF_000764305.2 Hyalella azteca | reverse complement strand
CCCGTCTCAAAATTAAGACTCTTTTCTATTTATTCACCGATTCAAAAATGTACTCACATACACACGTCCGTAGTCGACCGAAGCTCGAACCGGAACCCAACAGCTCAACTCAAAGGCGCCTCAGTGAGGTATTCTCTCCTAGCACGGTTATGACTCATGAGTCATGACACTGACGCATCCCGATGCTGTTCGTTTAAACTCGTATCAAACGCGTTAGAACGAAGAAACGTATATGAATGAAATTGTGTTTTGTATTGAGCGCACTGTATGACGAACGGAGGGTAATTCTTATTGGAACATATCGTATTATTTTTAATTTTGAGAATTCACTATAGTTAAATATTATACATCTACAATCAGTAATAAAAAGTATAATAAACGGAGAAAATGCTTTGTCAATTTGTTAACTGCCCAATAGAATGATGAATTCGCATTAGAGATAAATCTCAAGTCACTTTGTACCTTGTCGTGCAAATTATCACTTCTGAAGTGAGCCTCAATTAATTCGACTATTCGAAGTTATTTCGGCACGTGATTATCTGAATTCTACCTAATGTCAGTCTAATGAACGGCATCATCACTGAAGTTGATACGTTGAAGTTAATGGATTATGTTGCGGGTTGTCTTGCGTTGCAGGAAACAGGCTGTAGGTTGCCGGTGCAGGTTGACCGGATCGACACTTCAGCGAACTCAAGCGCGATCTCAAGAGGCAAACCTAACTTCACCTTCAACTTACCCAGTCATAAATCCATAAATACCGAA
>NW_025945002.1:0-2287 GCF_000764305.2 Hyalella azteca | reverse complement strand
AACACTGCGTTCACGTAAAGATTTGTTATTGAAACTTCCTCCAAAGTGGTCAACAAATTTGAATTCATCGATTTTCTACAATAAACTAAATAAATTTAGGCTCATTTCCAGTACATGTCTTATGTATTCGCATCTATCCATGTCTTTATACTTCCATATTTCTATGTCTGCCAACTATTTATCTTCACCTGGAGATATTTTCTTAAAGCGTAGCGTGAACGCGGAGATGCTGATCATAGCCACTTATGCGGCGCTGTTGCCAGACGCTCGAGAAGTGGCCTTTGCGGTACATCGCGTGGCCGCCCCAGTCGCCGCCATAAGTCGTCAGTATCATGATGTCAGTCAGTCAGTAAAGTCAATCAGTCTCAGTCATGTCAGTCACTAAACTCAGTCAGTGTCAGTCAGTCGGTCAGTATCACTGTATCGTATCAGTCAGTCAGTCAGTAAAATCAGTCATTGTCAGTCAGTAAAGTCAGCCAGTGTCAGTAAAGTTTCAGTCAAGTCAGTCAGTCAAGTCAGTTAGTGTCAGTCAAGTCAGTCAGTCGTTTGCTGCCAAGAAAAACAGCGGATAATCAACATAATCAAAATAATTAATTTCACAAAAATAATCCTACAATTATATGATTATTAATAAGTAATTGACACATTAGTAAACAATTTATAGCAGCTTTCATGCGTGTATAATAAGTTTCAATCATTAAATTATGAAAAAATTTGATACGTTGAAAATTTTTGAATTTAAAAAATTTGCACTATGTCGAAATTTAAAATATTAAATATAATTGATGTATCGTGCTGCTTCCATTAAATTTATACCGTAAATTGTAATATCCACTTATATGAAATTTTCTAAGTTTAAAATTTCAAAGTTAAATGTAGGAAAATAAATATATTCACTTAAACTAAGGTTTCGAAATCTAAGAAAGCGAGTGAAACCGTGACCTGTTAGGCCGACTTCAGCAACACAAATGAAGATGATGGCACCACCGGCAAAAGCTTTCTAAATTAAATGAATATTTCGATCACCGGACTTCGAGGTACATTTAATTCTTTTGAAGTGTCTAACGTCCATAATATACGTGTGTGCCACAGAATTCCGTTTTCTACATAATTTCATAGAATAGATTCGATGGGATACTATTTCGTTGCATTTGATCCTATGTGATATCCGCGGACTCCACAATCCATCTCGTGGATTTAAAGCAAAATTGCATTATTGTGACCCTATAATATGCATTGCTTCCATGCAAACCTTCGGACTTTTCAAGTTATTTTCATAACATTTTGTGGGTTAAAGGCATTCAGAATCACGATTCAATATTCATATTGTTATTTCGATAATTCATCGCTTCACTGCGCTCGCTTCGCCTCTGCAGGTAAAACGCATTCCAATATTCGTTTCAAATAAAAACTCTCAATAAAAATACGGGGAACATCTGCAACCTCTGACAGGTAATATTGACTCATATATGCTATAAATGTCGTGATGAATACACTTTCGCTCACTCATAACAAATCGAAGATAACAATGATGGAAAAATTTATACATATTCCAGGTCACCATAAGCTGAAACTTACTGTATTTTTCTTTTACTAAATTTATGAATAATTCTGCCATTAGCTTGCTGGCATCGCAGCACATCCGACTGATGGTTGCATATATCATGCAGTCATGACAAGAAAATTATTACATATTACAGAGAAAAAATTGTTTCGTGTTCAGCAATTTTCTGCACTGAAACACACGAATACATGATGTATGTGCTCGTTGTGATAAAGGTGAATATACTTACTGTCGACAATGAAAGCTAGGGTTTGGCTGCTGTTGCGGAATAGCTCAGTCATAGCTCAAAAACGCGCGTGCTCAGTCGTGGCGATCCGGTCTCTACTGAACGTAATAACAAGTTATGTTATTCAAGCTTGTCATCTGTAACACGTTTTTTTGACGCCAAAAGCAATGCCATTGAAAAGGTAGATGCGGGCGAAATATCTAGAAATCATATAATATTTGATTCGCATGATGTTGCCCGAAATGATTATGAATAACGCTATACATTGGGGATAATGTATAAAATGAATGTATAAAAATCCTGCCGTAATGTTTAACGGTAATTCACGTAGATATCAAAGTTGCTCACCCTGCATAAAATACATGTAAAACTTGTACATCCGGGTTGACCAGTTGACTTTCTTGTTGGCCAGTTAACTTTCTTGTTGGCCAGTTGACTTTCTTGTTGACTTTCAGTTGACTTTCTTGTTGACCAGTTGACTTTCTTGTTGACCAGTT
>NW_025945001.1:0-389 GCF_000764305.2 Hyalella azteca | reverse complement strand
GAGTTTCAACTGTGTTTGAAAAAGTTGAAAGACTTCCACTTAAAATTACACAATACGTAGCAGTATACGTCAAAAAGCATGATGGGATTGCACAATTGATATTTCTGAATACAAATTGCTGCGTGATAAGGAAAAAATGTTGCTAAGATGCTCTTGGGAAGCATTTCATGAAGTCGTATTTCGTTCAAAACTCTGTTGCACTGCAGACGCTTCTTACGCATCGAGGCCGACACGGCAGCCAATTGCACAGCGCGATCCCATAAAGTTCCATGTTCATTTTTTTCTAGTCAAAGAAACAGTTATTAAATGAAACGGGTATAACAAGTATCGTGTTATATCACGCGAACCATGCATGATGTAATATTTAGAGCATCGATACAAGCTTGTGA
>NW_025945000.1:0-537 GCF_000764305.2 Hyalella azteca | reverse complement strand
ACATGATATTATTCTGCACTATGTGACATTTACTTTGTTCTGATGTTCTGCTGCCAAAAATACTGTTAGGTCAGTGATATATGCAATGATATATTGGTCGTGAAATTTTACGAGATGAATGCGTGTTACTTTTAGACCTCAAAATAGTAAAAAAAAAAACAAATTTCTTGAAGTACTTTTATTGAACAGTACAATCGACCAAATACACGGCGGTTACTAAAATAACAAACCAGACCTGAATGAAAGATGTATCTTTAGTTAGAGATCCCATGTTTTTGATATAATGTCAGATATCCCATATTATTAATGTAATATTAGGGATGTCATGTTGTCAATGTCATGCCAGAAATACAATTTCTTGATATCATATCAGATATCACATGTTGTTGATTTCATATCAGAGATACCATGTTGTCGATGTCATGTCAGAAATACAAATTGTTGATATCATATCAGAGATCGCATGTTGTTAATTTCATATCAAGATCCCATGTTGTCGATGTCATGTCAGAAATACAAATTGTTGATATCATATCA
>NW_025944999.1:0-396 GCF_000764305.2 Hyalella azteca | reverse complement strand
TTTGTCCCGCTGGGTCCCTGTCCCTCCCCAGTACAGCATCACGGACAAGGATTACTTCCCACTGTGGTATCATTACCAGGTAACTACCAGTGCATCCCATGCCAGGTATTAGGCATGTATAATATGAGGTATTAGCTGCTATATGCGTGAGGTATTAACCATTATAATATGAAGTATTAGCTGCCAAGATTCACTATAAATTTTGTATTAATTATCACCAACTAATATATATACGAGTTATTAACTTCGTTATATTTGAGGTATACACTACTCGCATGCTCATGTGAACCAGTTTTATAGAGGATTAATGTGAACCAGTTATCGTACAGCCTCAGTGTGAACCAGCTTACCCCTGGAGTGAACCAGTTTACCCCTGGGGTGAACCAGTTACCCCCG
>NW_025944998.1:0-971 GCF_000764305.2 Hyalella azteca | reverse complement strand
GCTATTATTTAAAGCCTGTCGGAGTACCCCTTCCAATTTTTTTATTTTTTGGTGAAATATTCTAGTTACATATGCAAAAGACAAATTTTAGGAAAGTGTCATAGTTTGCAAATGGGGGGCGCTGTCCCCCAATGGGGGAACTTTGACCACCTAATGGAAGCCGTGACGGGGTAACATTGACCGGCTTGGAAATTAAGTTAAAATTACCATAGGTACCTATATAACATATTTTGTTTGATACACCTATTAATGTTTTTTTCTTTATGTTTCAGACTCTACAGAGTCTCATATATGGTAATTTTAACTTAATTTCCAAACTGGTTAATGTTACCCCGTCACGGCTGCCATTAGGTGGTCACATTTCACCCATTGGGGGGCAGTGCCTCCCATTTGCAAACTATGACACTTTCCTAAAATTTGTGAATGATTGGGCTGCAAAA
Source organism: Hyalella azteca (assembly GCF_000764305.2). Lineage (NCBI taxonomy): Eukaryota > Metazoa > Arthropoda > Malacostraca > Amphipoda > Hyalellidae > Hyalella > Hyalella azteca. Next base: position 531 of record NW_025944998.1, on the reverse strand, counting down.
ATCAAAATTTATTGAAACCATGTTACTTTGGAGCTGCAAAATCTTAGTAATCAGTGTAATAATTCCAATTTTCTTCCCAGAAATACCTAAATCTTAAAACCTCTTGTCAGTAATACTTGTAAATAGGTATTGGAAATGTCAGCAATGTGTTTGAAGACATAAATTTTGATGCTAGTGTCTTGCCAAAGTTATAGATATTTACTCAAAATCTGTACATTGGATACTGAATAATGGAAGAATTAAATTGTACATTTCCCAAAAATTTGCTTGACAATTTTAAACTGATTAGGTGACCAGGATTAGGTATGAAAATTAGTAAAAAAAAATGTTATAGAGCATAGGCTTTTGCCAAGGAAACTTTTCTTTCAATTGGATCAAAATGCTAGTACTTTATATATATTTTTGCATTCCAAAATTATTATGTGACTCATGGAATCTCCATTTGATGTTACAATAATCCTAATTCTCAATGAAAACTAAAACAATTTACAACAAGGTCTAAATAGACTGGACCAACTTATACTTGGGCTT
>NW_025944997.1:54140-101562 GCF_000764305.2 Hyalella azteca | reverse complement strand
GGCGAGCCATTACTTGATCCTCCATCAAATGCCACAGAAGTCAAGCTTCGGTAGTAGTCGCTGGAGGGGCACTTTTTCGAATGCTTTGGAAAGGTCAAGCAGGTTGGTGTCTGTCTGGCTAGCTCGGTCGATCTCAGCAGCAAGGTCTTTAACAAGCTTGATTTAATAACTTCGTAACTAAAGTATCGTAATTGGAGAAAAACTCATATAACTCGTCTCCAAACAGCCCCAATATATTTACGTTGCCAGAATTAAACACACACGCACACTGCAACGCAAATATATAGGGTTATTCTAAATGATGGACTCAATTTAGTATAAATTTAATAAATTAAAATGAATAAATTATATGCCAGAGTAAACAGAGTTGCTGGTAGAGGCGAAACGTAAACAGAGTTGCTGGTAGAGGCGAAACGTAAACAGAGTTGCTGGTAGAGGCGAAACGTAAACAGAGTTGCTGGTAGAGGCGGGACGTAAACAGAGTTGCTGGTAGAGGCGGGACGTAGTCGTTATTAGGGCCATGCGTTCTAGTTAAATCGGTGCCACAGCCGGGCTGTGTCTCGACTACAACAGCGTCGGCATAATGGCAATGTGACGTTCTCAGTGACGGCATGACTGCCTGCTGTAGGTGTTAGGTGGCACAGGCCAGCGCCGTTTGCCGGTCAGCTCGGGTGAGCCTAAAAAGCTCGGCAGAGAAATATTTGAGGCTTGGCTGCACATGCCTTTAGTGCTGCATGCAGTACCAGGCAGGCGTTCAATTGCACAAGTTTGGCAAATGATGGCTCCAATGATCGCTGACGTTGGCGGCAATTTTTCTCCTGGGTAGGGTGCACGGTCTTTATTCATTCACTAGCTTAACTATTCTAACTTAATTATTCACTAACTTAATTCCTAAACATATATTTTCCATCTTGGTGAAGCGCTTTGTGCTATTCCCTCTCTGCGACATTCCCTCTGCATTTACGTCGCTTGTTGAAATTCTACCATCATTGCTCGCTTCTTTTCTTCCCGACGCCTTTGGTCAGGAAGTCATTGTCTCTTCCTACAGTTGCAATTATCTAATAAGCCTAGGTTCTTCCTAATCATGTTCTCTATGTATCTTTCCTAATATTTTATCCATCAAACCATGAATATACATAAATTTTTGCAGTTATTATACTTCTTAACGTATATCTGGTTCACTCACAGCGTGCTCCAATGGTAAATGGGGTTCCGGGTGCGATAAAGACTGCTCCTGCCTCCATGGGGGGACGTGCGAGCGCAACAGTGGCGTCTGTTCCTGCCCCGCCGGCTGGATAGGCCAGTTCTGCCAGGACCCTTGCCCTCAGGGCAAATATGGTTGGGTGAGATCCTGGTCGTTGTTAAAAGACTAAGCATTTGCCTGTGTTAGTCTTTTCAATCTCTGCAGTTTTTTTTATCCATTTTGAACCCATTTAATATAGAATTCGCATCCATTGTATATAAATTTTTTGCGTCCCTCGGGTCCCGAATGTAACGTTGGACGCGTTCCGCCCGGATTATCCAATAACTGGATAATCCGGGATCTTCTTCAGAAACTTATCCAATTGTCTCTTGAAAGTCGCAAGGGTAAACTCCCCTCCTCTCAGCGCCTTTGGTAAAGCGTTAAACAGCCTTGGTCCTACCACGGACAGTGATCCTTCACGAAGAGTCTGTACTTTGGCCGTGGCACGGTTATTGAATGGGGGAATCCTGCATAATCTCCTACTCTATTCGTGTTAATACGACACAATTTTGGAGGTCTCACATTAAAAGTTGGGAGCCAGTCCAGTTATCATCTTCCAAGTGTGCAGTATGAAATACCTCTGTCTTCTCCTATCCAGTGTGTACAGTCCCAGGTGTTTCAGCCATTCCCAGTAGTTCAGGTTCAGCTCCCTCATTCCGCTGATCCTGTACTCGATCGAAGGTCCCCTGCACTGCCTCCGGTTACCGCACCGCACCCGCCTTGAGCGGCGCCCAAAGCTGACATCAATATTCAAGATTGGGGAGCACAAGGGCTCTGAAGAGTGTAATCATTGGCGCTGCTTCTCTCGTTCGAAATGTCAGCCAGATCCACCCCATCCTTTGTCTCCCTCGCGCAACTTTTTCCTCGATGTGGTCATCGAACGTGGCTTCAGTCCACATCCACACTCCGAGATCTCGAACAAGTTACTTCTCTTCACTGCTTGGCGTAAACGCGTACGGTTGAATGAGGGGGATGCGCGAGTAGGTTTCCCATTCTATAACTCTTGCTTCTATGCTGTAAAAAAGTTGCGAGATGTCATATCGACATACGCGGATGCGCACTGCGCTCAATTATATTGATAAACTAGGGACGATCGCATAGGAACATGGAGTGTATCATTATACTTGAAAAAAGAACTGGTTTTATAATTATCCAGCAGCAATACATTAAAGTTTACGTTCGGGATTTATTTAGAGAACAAAACTGGCCTCTCGGATAACTCCCGCGTTTTTGCAGGGACCTTTGTTGCTCTTAGTTTGGAATTTGACTTTGTCGTCAAGGGTGTCACGAAGCCTGTTGAATTCATCGACGATTTTGAGATGAACTTGCTTCTTGATAATGCTTTGAGACCTGCTATGGTTGTGAGCTTGTCTCTGGTGGTAGGAGAAACGGCAGGTCAATATCGCAGTTGTTACTCCAATAAATCTAATGTAATCTACAACGTGAAGAAGTCTACAACCTTCTTTGTTCTTATAAAGATATGGTGAATTTTTGTGGTATTTTCTTTGCTTTTAAATTCCTGGTTAACTTGCGATTCAAGCAAACAAGTGATTTTAATAAATTAATCCGAGAATAATTTCAACGTACTGACGAATCCGGCGTTTTGCAAATTGATAGGAGACTCGTCTTTGATGATGAGAGCCTCCGCTATCGTTTCGCTCATCACTGAGTATTTTCAGGCAACGAGGTCGAGCAGCTGAGTAGACGAGTTGCTTGCGGGTTGGCTGCAGAGAGGAGACTAATTAAAGTAGTAAACGAAGCTACGAGTAAGGTTCTTATACAGTCCGTTGTACACTTGTTCTAGTTAGAAAGTTTCAGAATGCGTTCGGATCCAGTCGTTGGTTGTTTAGGTATGGCTTTTTCCGTTGAATTAGAATTGCTTCCATTATTTGTAGTCTGTTGAAGTCTGGTTCGTGACGAAGGATTTTTGTATTTTGTACTAGTTCTTCCCGGGTTAATTTGGTGTTGTGGTTGTCCATAGCGTGCGTTTTTGGCCCTCCAGAAACTAAATGTTCACCCGAATCACCCGCAACCCAATAGCTGCGTTGAAAACCAGAATTAACAAACTGATCGGAGCAGCTAAACATGGCAAACCTCATAAAGTTCTCCAGCCCATTATAGGAGAATATAAGCCTGGCTACATCTACGGTACAGTCAAGAGTCAAGACTCATAAAACAAGAAACCCAGAACCCACTATGGCCAATAATATCTCAAGTCCCTGCCCCAGTGTATGGAATCGCTAAACAATTGAATCGGATGATAGTGCCTTACATGCAGTGTAAATACCAGATCAGTTCTACAGATAACTTTTTGCAAATTATCCGAGCAACTAATCGACACGGTATCCTTGCTTCATTGGATGTAGAATCACTATTTACAAACGTTCCGGTAATCCCAACAATCGACTTGGTTTGTGGATGTCAACATCGAAGCCACTGATAACTTGATAACTTCAGTATACCAGGAGCCCACCAATAACGGAATATACCTCAACGCGCAGTGAATGCCCCCAACGATATAAAGACAGCACCATCAAGGCATTAATCCACCACACCTATAAAATATCACATACTTGGCAGTTATTTCATGACAGCATCTTGAAACTAATACAAGCCTTCATCAACAACGGTTACTCTAATTCACTCTTTGACAATATTTTGAGCCACTACCTCGCAACAATCACCCAAAAAACAGGAAACCCAACGAGCGATGCAAGAAACCCCGAGCATCTAGTCCACAAGGTCTACTATCAGAATCAATATTCATCTGCTTACAAAACTGACGAAGGAATCCCAAGCATATGATTCGAAACAACGTGGAATGCACAAACGACAACCACCGATTACAGCTGATAATCTACTACAAAAGCCCTACCGTAACCAGTTTAATCACAAAGAACAACACATCCCCAAAACCACCAGCCCTGTAACAAACAAATGTCATATACGAATACACGTGTAACCGCGGGGAGTGCGAGCCCCGCAACAATTCGTAAATTGGCATGACTACTACAACCCTATCAAGACGGCTCACAATGCATTTAGTTTCTGGAGGACTAAAAACGCACGCTATGGACAACCACAACACCAAATTAACCCGGGAAGAACTGGTACAAAATACAAAAATTCTTCGTCACGAACCAGACTTCAACAGACTACAAATAATGGATGCAATCCTAATTCAACGGAAAAAGCCATACCTAAACAACCAACGACTGGATCCGAACGAACTCTGAAATTTCATAACTAGACGGACTGTATAAGACGGACTAGACGGACTGTATAAGTGTACAACGGACTGTATAAGAACCTTACTCGTAGCTTCGTTCACTACTTTAATTAGTCTTCTCTTCGCAGCCAACCCGTAAGCAACTCGTCTACTCAGCTGCTCGACCTCGTTGCCTGAAGATGCTCAGTGATGAGCGAAACGCGTCGCAGGATTTATCTAACCTTCCATTTGGACGAATTTTAAGACTTGTTGACCTTATTACTTTACCTCTTATCAGAAAGCTTGAGAGATTAAATTCAAAAGAAGTTCTCGATAAAACTGGCATTATTTTTAACCAAACTCTGTAAGCGTTGAACCCCTCACTCTCAGGGCTGCATCTACCAGTGCAGCTGCAGCAAGAACGAAATGTGTGACTTCGTCTCAGGGGCCTGCCACTGCTCTCCCGGCTGGCGAGGGTCCTCATGTGACACTCAATGTCCAGCGGGGACTCTTAACCTCGCAACAGCTTCAACTAGCACTTGTGTTTCAGGATGACTTGTGCACCAGCCCATGTCCCGTTGGGTGGTGGGGAGCCAACTGTTCACAGGTCTGCAACTGTGACAACGGCGGCACGTGTGACCGCGTGACCGGCAAATGCAAGTGCCTTGCTGGCTTCCTTGGGGACAGGGTAAGGAAGTTGGATTTCCTTCTTTAATTTTGACAGCTGTAGGCTTCAGAAGCAGAATCCTATTCTTGTTTCATTGTTTCGCTCCCTATATCAAGAAATATGAATGGCGTCTCTTGAAAGGAAGAAAAAATTAATATCATGGCAGGTGAGATTATATCTAGACTTCCTAGAGAATTTTTTAAATCTCTTTGAGAGATCTAAGTAGCGCCCTTTGACGTGTTTTCTCGGCAAAGTTTCAAAAGCAGTCATTCAGTGGGAGAAGTTTGCTAGCTCCGTTTGAGCTCAGTCAAAGCTACTATCCCAGTAGAACTGCCCTAGCTGGAACTTACTACCGTGTTGTGAATATATTGCCAACCCTGACGATCTCATCTCAGTCATCTGTACCACTTAACTGTTGCATATGATTATCTTAGTATATGCGTCCCTTTTTCCTCGGCACTTGTGGCCATAAGTGAAGCTAGACCAGCAGGTTAATTCTTGATTACGGTTAGTATTACTAATAATAAAGATACAATGTCAAATGCATACATAAAAATGCAAGCACTTGACAATCACAAGCTCGAACTTTCCTCAAACGAAGTTTAGTGATTACTTGAACGAATTACAATACAAAGCGATCAATGCAATAACATTAGAAACTTCCGTGTCTTGTGCAGTGTGAGAACGAATGTCCATTGGGAACGTACGGAGTGAACTGCACCGAAGCTTGTAAATGCAAGAACGGAGGCACCTGCTCCCCAATATCCGGCCGCTGCACCTGCACAGAGGGGTGGCTGGGAGATGACTGCTCTGAGTCTGTCTGCCCTGACCATAAGTTCGGTCCTAGCTGTAACCAGTCGTGCTCATGTGAGGCTGCAGGGACGGAGAGGTGAGATCAGGTCCCAGCTGATACCACGGGTATCATTGCGAGTCACTTCCCTGTATATCTTCAATGTGCAATATATCGATGTATTTCAGCAAACTGTATACAGACCTAATGGTTGCGGGAGAATTTGGAATAGTAAATCACGAATCTTAGATGAGGTTATTTTTACTTAGAGGGTAACACAAACAAATGACGCTCATTTAAGGGGCATATCCTTAATGTCTATGTGTCGGGTTTTCGGAAAGCTGACCGGTATCAGTCGAATCAATGGTTAATGATGAACGGGTTCTAAAAACAGTTTAATTGATAGCAAATTAAGAGGCAATCATACAGTAACAGATAATAAACTTAAGCTTCTAAATCTGGGTGAAATCTCGGTAGAAACAAGGCAGTGTCCTTCGGAGGAGTGCAGACAGCTGACAGTTAAGGCACAAGGAACTGACGGTAGAATCACAGATGACTGACGGTAAAATCACAAACGACTGATGGTAGAATCACACAGGAATGTCAAGATTTGACAACTTAATACTTCTTGTACCGATGACAAAATGCTGTGGTAGGCTCAGAATTCTCCCCAACCGGAACAGCAATGGATTAAAGATAAATTAGCATAGCAGTTGAACGCCTTTCTGCTGCTACATAACATAATGATTACAGGTATGGCAAATGAAGATTTCCTATTACGAGTAGACGTTAAGACACTGACCTATGGCCCTGGCGGCCTGAGTTAGAGCGACCGGTGACAGGCTAACGAGTTCAGCCAATGACACCGAATGTGAATATTACCCTAAAGCCCACTAGAAATGCTTTACTTAACTTGATCTTTACACAATGCCAAGAAAAATTCAGTACATTTGTTTCTATCCCCCCCGAAGATGTCTCTAAAAACAGAACTTTTCCGTAGAGCCTTTGAATCTTAGGCCTAGCCGTTATCTAATTTATCATGGATATTACTGGTTTAGCATAGATGTTATTTGTTCTAGTATAGACGTCATCAGTCTTGGCATATGTCCTCTGTTTTAGCATAGATGTTATCTGTTTTTGTCATCTTGTGTTTTTTAGCCGCTTGTAACGTACCCTCGAAGTTCGATCTGAACGAGACGCCACGACAATCTCTTCGTGGAATAATAATAATAATATTGTTCGATCGCTCAACTTTCCTACTGCAACTTTATACAAGAAGCATTCCATCGATCACGCCATCCAAGTTCGTGAACGCCATTTCAGAGATTGCGTGCACGCAATCTCTGATATGGCAACGTGCATTTGACTTATGCTTGCTTGATGAATAACTCGCAGGTTAAAAGTACTTTCATGTGTCACCTAAGCCACTTTAATCGTAGATGTGAGGAGACCTGTGTGCACGGCATGCATGGTACGGCATGCAGGTACCCCTGTTCCTGCGTGTGGCCGAACACCGATGGCTGCCATCCAGAGACAGGGGCGTGCTACTGCAAACCAGGCTTCCGGGGTGAGTATATAGGACAGGCGGGTATAAATGCCATCCACAAACGCTTTAAATATTCAATGTAAGATAAATTATGAGGAACGAGGTCTAGATTAGCTAGTTTAGTTGTTCCATCGTTCAAGTTACCCCAACTTGCAACTCCCTGCTGTGCATTAATTTATTGAAACTAATTTCCTTTTGTCTGGCTTACTTGCCTGCAGGCGTGAATTGCGAGAGTCGCTGCTTTCGTGGTCTCTACGGCGGAAACTGCAGCAGGAGCTGCGGCTGCAAGAACGGAGGGTCTTGTCACCCTGAGACCGGCAAGTGTCAATGCGGTCGCGGATGGCAGGGGGCGGACTGCCAAACCCCTTGTCCCCTGAATAAATATGGCGTCAACTGCAACCAGGACTGCCCTCCGTGCACCCATGGTAGGTGCTTGTCATGGCCCAAACATAATGAGAGATTCTTGCATCTGTCNAGGATGAGGGGACATGACGAGGTGAAAACAGTTTTTTTGCAAAGGTGAAGTGGAATTATCTGGTGATGATAGTTTACTTGCGCTACGACGAGGGGAGATGATTAGGTGCTGCTAGTTTTTTTTTTCCAAGGTGAGGGGAGATGATTATGTGCTGCTAGTTTTTTTGCAAAGGTGAGAGGAGATGGTGAGGTGCTGCTAGTTTTCTTTTGCGAGTCTGTGACGAAATTTGACGGAACTTGAAGCACTACTCAACACGACATGGTCATTAAATTGTATTTTTATACAACACAGTACATTTGATTTAAATTATGGAATTTCATTTCACGTCCTACGTTAACAAATATCTCTAGTACAGGAAAAGAAAAACCGAACACAGTTTAAGTTAAAAATCTATCAGTTAACATAACTGAAATCTCTTAATTTTACCAGAAATGTTGATCTGATGAGGAAGTGTGACACTGAAGCAGAAGTTGCGGAAAAATGCTGTGCGACGCTGCTGCATGATGGTGTCATTCAAAGTCAATATCACCACAATGAACCGCATCTACAACCTCATATGTGGTCTATGTATCAAATAAATTAAATTAAACTATTGAAATACTTGAGTGATTTGAAGAGTCAAACCTTTTGAAACCTTGCTAGAAAACTTTTGCTTGAAAATTTTTCGCGATGTGTCCAAACACGTGAGTCGATCCATTGACGTTAATCCATGAATGAAGTTCGTTCACATTCATCAACTCTAATTTCTTTAGCACCAACATGCTTATGGATTAATCAAATAAACATGCGTTACAACTCGTATAAGTAGTTTTGGGATGGCGGAGGTGTTTCCGTTAACGATAGGAGTCTTCGGTAAGGTTAAACGGGTTTTTAGTAGATTTTTTCCGATAATTAATGGGAAAGAGTTTACGGAATCGATAGAAAGGTTTTTAGTAATGGTAGTGGGGCTTCCGGCAATAGTAAAGGGGTTTTTGTTCAATGCTAGAGGGGTTTTCGATAATGATAAAGTGGTTTTTGGAAACGTTAGAGGTGTTATCAGGAATGCTAGATCGGTTTTTTGTCATGGTTGTGGGCATTTTGGTAGTGGTATAAAAGTTTTCGGTAAGTTGACACTTTTTGGTAATGGCTACAGCTGCTGTCAGATCGCTTTACGCTTTTCAATTATTTCTGTTACTTTTTCACCCAATTCAGGACAGTGCGTGCGCTGAAGCGTCCTACATGATACACACAATCTCTTTATAATCCTATGAATTATAACCTTTTTCCACGTGCGTGTTGGCATCAGGCAACGGTACGTGCGACCACAGGACGGGGGCGTGCGTGTGCGCCAGCGGGTGGAGGGGACCTCGCTGCGACCGCTCCTGCCCCGAGGGCCGCTGGGGCTATGAGTGCGCCAACGCCTGCCGGTGCCACAACGGGGGCGAGTGCAAGCCGGAGACCGGTGAGGGAGAAGGATTGGGTGCTGATGGCTTACGTTCGCTTCGAGGTGGAGAGATGATGACGTGCTGCTAGTTTTTTTGCCCAGATGAGGGGACATGACGAGGTGAAAACAGTTTTTTTGCAAAGGTGAAGTGGAATTATCTGGTGATGATAGTTTACTTGCGCTACGACGAGGGGAGATGATTAGGTGCTGCTAGTTTTTTTTTCCAAGGTGAGGGGAGATGATTATGTGCTGCTAGTTTTTTTGCAAAGGTGAGAGGAGATGGTGAGGTGCTGCTAGTTTTCTTTTGCGAGTCTGTGACGAAATTTGACGGAACTTGAAGCACTACTCAACACGACATGGACATTAAATTGTATTTTTATACAACACAGTACATTTGATTTAAATTATGGAATTTCATTTCACGTCCTACGTTAACAAATATCTCTAGTACAGGAAAAGAAAAACCGAACACAGTTTAAGTTAAAAATCTATCAGTTAACATAACTGAAATCTCTTAATTTTACCAGAAATGTTGATCTGTTCGGTAGGTATGCGCTCGTGCATGGGTTGTTAAAAAGATTCTGGTCCTTACCTAAAACGCATGCTAGGTTCCAACACCAAGCAAGCCGCGTCATACCTAAAATACTACTATGACCAATGTACAACATGGCACACTAGAACAAAAAGAACAAAGCGCATCGATGACGCATGTATGCGCCAGCGGTGCACCACCTACAATTTCCATCTATAGCCACCGATAATATAATCATCGATGCTCTACCAGTAATTCTTATTTTGGGACAAGCGGTTACTTGGTGTGAAAGATGAATAATGAAAAACTCCTATACGCGCTTAGTCTAGTAGGTGTAAAATTATTTCATGTGTTCGCTGACGATGCTTGGCCATACCATTCCCAGCTGTGTTGGTGGATGATGGTTGGTCGAATTCAAATGATATGTTTTGGCTTGTGTGGCTTACAGCCGATAAAGTGATTACCCAAAGTTATTGAAAATAACGTTATTGGAAGGAGGGATTATGTCAGTCCAAACGGTGGTGGGCGTGTTGGTTTGCGACAGGCAAACAAAATGACAAAATTTTTAATCAAAATGTACCGTGACGGCATTGCAGGTATCACGGGCCACTGTGCAAGGACGTGTGCCCGAAAGGCAGGTACGGTAACCGGTGCGCCCTGGAATGTAACTGCACCAACGGCACGAGGTGTCACCCCCAGACAGGAGAGTGCGTCTGTCAGCCTGGCTGGAAGGGCCTGCAATGTGATGCCACCTGTCCAGACGGGCGGTATGGCCTCAACTGCTCCCAAACGTGTGGCTGTCAGCACCCTGGTGCTAGCTGTCACCCGGCGACAGGAGTTTGCACGTGTGGACCAGGTTACCTCGGCACACGGTCAGTGGTGAAACGTCAGCGATATTAACGTAAAATAGAACTTCATAGGTTATAGAATGGGTTATTTATTTCGTAACCTGAATGCCTTTATTGCTATATACTGCCGATGTGTTGCACATAATTGATTCACACAGCTTGAATCCGCACATGTTTGCCGACGACACCCAAATCTATGGCTACTGTGCGCCGGCGGATGCTGCAGCGTTGCAAGACCGGATGTCTGCCTGCATGGACGCCGTTTCAGATTGGATGCGTTCCAACCGGCTCCAGCTTAATGCATCGAAAACTGAATTTATTTGGTTCGCGACCGCTCGGCGCCAACATCAGCTTCCANAGCAGGAGCTGCGGCTGCAAGAACGGAGGGTCTTGTCACCCTGAGACCGGCAAGTGCCAATGCGATCGCGGATGGCAGGGGGCGGACTGCCAAACCCCTTGTCCCCTGAATAAATATGGCGTCAACTGCAACCAGGACTGCCCTCCGTGCACCCATGGTAGGTGCTTGTCATGGCCCAAACATAATGAGAGATTCTTGCATTGCCTTTGTTGCCTTGATGGGAAAGTGTTACCCTGATGGGAAGAGTGTTGCCCTTGAGAGGGGCAGTGTTGCCTTTTAGGAAGAAGTGTTGCTCTGATGGCTGAAGTGTTGTTATGATGGGGGAAGTGAAGCTCTGATGGGGGAAGAGCTACCCTTGTGGGAAAAGTCTTGTCCTGAATAGGAAAGTGTAGCTCTGATGGGGAGGAGAGTGTTACGTTACATGGATAGGTGAAATGTTATGATGGGGGAAATGTGGATCTGATGGAGGAAGTGTGACGCTGAAGCAGAAGTTGCGGAAAAATTCTGTGCGACGCTGCTGATGGTGTCATTCAAAGTCACTATCACTATAGTGAATTAAATGAAACTATTTAAATACTTATATGATTTGAAGAGTCAAACCTTTTGAAACCTTGCTAGAAAACTTTTGCTTGAAAATTTTTCGCTCATAATAAATGCACCTTCAGTACGACAACGATGACTCATGTGTATTCGGTGGTAGCCCATTTTCGGTCGGAATATCTTGAAAATAACTGCTTTATCAGCGATATGTATTTTACGTGTAAAGCGATTCCCTTGGCAAACATCCGCACAATTTGGCATTCCATGCAAGAATGAATGGAAGCATATTCTTTCAGTCAGAACTAGCTTTATACCGTGTAGACTGTAGAAGGTGCCTAAACATCGTCAACACAGAAGAATAAAATACTTAAAAAAACACGTTTTTCTTGTGGACTAAAAGTAGAAAATAAATTATGGCTCGCCCCAAAAAACGTGTGTCGGGCAGATTTATGATTAAAGCGAAAAGCACACAACACACGAATTTTGGAAATTTGATGGTGAACGTACAGCCTGACCCACGTTTTTTGGGGCGAGCCATAATTTATTTTCTACTTTTTAGTCCACAAGAAAAGCGTGTTTTTTTTAAGTTTTTTTTAAAGTATTTTATTTTCTACTTTTTAGTCCACAAAAAAAAAACGATTAAGATTTGATTAAGTATTACTTGACGTACGTATCGATGATACGCAGCGTCAGCGCCCGCACGTCATACTATATATATATACTATATATATATACTTTACTCAATTAAGCTAATTTAAGTCTCTAATTGCTAGTTTTTATGATTGTATCTGAAATTGTTAGGCAAAAATAGCCTGCATGCCGAATTTCAGATCTATAGAGCAATCAGAAGTGGGCTAATTTTCGTTGTCTATGTTAACAACAAACAAACAAACAAAGCGAAGCTGAGTTAAGAAAAATGTGTTAAAAAGACAAATAATCTCAAGTCTTACAGAAACTTTCACAGAAGTACGAATCCTATATCAAGATTCTGGTACCGCCTTGTATTCAGCCGAAGATTCGCTAAACTCAGCTTAGAGTTATTCTGGATCTGTTTTGACACCCGATTGAAATCAGCTTTTGGTCAGAATCACGTTTCCCACTTACGAGTCGCCTGAGAGTATGACGTACGAGGGCGACCGAACCTAATTCTACCAAGCTTGCAATCTAATCAGAGGCTGTCGTTCAGACCCAGAGCCGAAGCGGACATTGTGCGGCTAATTTACGTACGCCTCAGGTCCTAGGCGGCGCCTAATGCCGATTCGGGCCCCCATCAAAATTTTGTGTGTCCCTAAACATGTTCAGAGAATCAACATCACTTGATAGGGGAAGAGGTTAAGAAAATTAGTAAACCCACAAAACAATGAGAAGCATTCATGCATTGCACTCGAATAAGTTGTAACCACCAGTTCTGGGTGCACAGAGGCGATGTGTCCAAACACGTGAGTCGATCCATTAACGTTAATCCATGAATGAAGTTCGTTCACATTCTTCAACTCTAAATTCTTTAGAACCAACATGCTTATGGAATAATCAAATAAACATGCGTTACATGGGAGATGATTAGGTGATGATAGTTTACTTTAGCTACGATGAGGGGAGATGATTAGGTGCTGCTAGTTTTTTTTTGCAAAGGTGAGGGGAGATGGTAAGGTGCTGCTAGTTTTCTTTTGCGAGTCTGTGACGGAATTTGACGGAACTTTAAACACTACTCAACACTACATGGTCTTTAATTTGTGTTTTTCTCAGTTTTTCAACTTGCGTTTCATTATCGCATCGTACTATTGCTGGGCATTAAGGAAAAAGCTAATTTGAAATTAAAATTTGCATCTAATTCTGCTAGGCAAAATGCATAAATCAAATCACAAAAAGAGCGAGGGTAATTTTGTGAATTTTTCAAACTGGTTCCGATCAACGTCGCTGACTTAATAGTCGCCAGTGAACGTTGTGGTTATTTCATTTGCAACAGTTGTGCAAAGTTGAGCAAGTGCAGACTGGTCAGTTTTTTTTAGAAACGAGGCAGTACACTAATATTGTCAGAACTGTCAGCAACCTGCAATTGGTGCTGTAAAAAGCGAAAAACTGCTGGAAGAAGGGCGCATGCTAGAGGCCAGGGCAACTTCCAAAAAAAGTTAGGAGAACGTATGTTAATGAACCAATCATTGACGGCCTTTCAAGCAAAATCTACCAATCATGGACAAGAAAATAGAGCGTATATACTTACGTTCACTTAGTGATTTTTGAAAGTAAGGCCTCTGCTCTGCCATATCCACACTTTGTTCGTATAGTAGAGTGCATATTAGCCCATGAAATAATTTCATATGCTACTGACGCCACGTTGGCGCTCCAAGTATGAACGCGTTCAAGAACTTTTTTTTTTTTTTATTTTAAAGTTTATGGGAGCCTCTGAATACTAGTTCAATGTGGCCCCATGACAGGACGGTTTAAGGAAATTACGGTGTTAGTAAGGAAAAATTAGGTTCAGCAACAAATTTAGGNTTTTTTCTCAAATCGTATCAGCTGAACTGCATTTTGCAGTGGGCATTGCTAGGTATTTGTCTATAGCAAGTAGCTCCTTCGCCGGCTCAACGCCTCGGAGCGAGACAGCAATGTACAGCATCCACGGGCACTTAAAATTTGAGAACGATGACGTGGCAGCCGGCTGAAGCCGGCTTTCGTCATGGGAGCTCAGCACAGCACACCTTCCGCTTCAGCGGTCAGAACAGAACTCCGCGTTCAAGAACAGACTAGACGAAGCTATGGAAAATATATGTTCAAACTTGAAATGTCTAGCACCATATCGAACCCGGTGGAAGTTTAGTAGCTATTTCAAACTATCGCCAGTCATGAAAAGATCCGACAATAGTTCCGAAAAGTCATGAAAAGATCCGGGCAAATAACACGATATTAGATCTTCTGTGAACAAGGCACGAAAAGGAAAAGAATCGGCGATCGGCCACATCAGGCCTACACTTCAGCGCTGACATCGCTATGTTATGTTATGTTCTGTTATGTTATGTTCTGCTATGTTATGTTATGTTATGACGCCTCATATGTGCGGTCCCCCTTAAGCATGCCCAAGTTAATCATGGTTAAACGAAACGGCCACGAAACATCGGACAAACTTACTCCGGCCTAGCGTCTTCTGGCCTAACCTACACACATTGCAACATATCTACACCCAAAACAAACCTGAGCGGACATGACCTAAACCTATTGGCTGCGCGAAGCTAGAGGAGGAGCTTGTGAGCAGGTAGAGCTGCAAGCAAGTTGTGAGTCGGGGCGTGAATAGGTTAGGCCAGAAGTGTTTAGGCCGGAATATGTGATGCCGGTGCTGAACTGCCTGCTAATGATCGAACATATTTAAGCATTGGCTGAAAACCTACGCGGCACTACAGTATTATCATCAAGCAGTTTGTCACTTGTCTGGATTGATGTTCCAGCAGAGTCTGCCGCTTCTAGCTTTGTGGCTGAGTAAAGTTATTGCACACTATGGCTGGACGTTGGATCCAGCTTGGGCTTATTTAATAGTTGACTTTGTGTCCCATGGCTACGCCTCCGTGAAAGAGAAGTGCTCTTCTATGTTCTCAGTCTTTAGAGCCAAAATGGAAGAGACTCACAAAAATGAGTTAAGTTTGTTTGATTAGAGTGAGTTTTTAGGATTGTTTCCTGCTTAATTTTTATAAGTTTATTATTGATTGATCGGTAATTGCTTCAATTAGGTCAGGTTTCGTTCGTAGCGTTTTAGGCTTTACTCGGAGTATTCGCGTATATAAGTTCTCGTAGGAATAGGTTACGGAAAAAATCGTACAGAGAGAGGGTTGCAATGAAACACTGGTACATTTGACTTTAAATATGAAATTCCAGTTCACGTCCCAAGTTAACAAAAACTGAAATCTCTAGTACAGGAAGAGAAAATCCGAACACAATTTAAGTTAAAAATCTATCAGTTAAGATAACTGAAATCTCTTAATTTCCACGAAACAACCGCGTTATACACACTCTATATCGTTTCAAACCAGATTCCTATTGTTTTCAACACCTGCACACATGCTATGTTCAATAGTATAGTATAAAATAAAGTCAGAATTATCTATAAATTTATTCATGTTGCGTAACGAATTACACTCATTACGGAACGACCTGGTGGAAATGAAAGCTCATCTGAACAAAACAGAAAACAACAAAAACTGAAATTAACAGAAACAGAAGTTAAGGGCCTCAAAGAGCATCTCTTTCTCACTAGCCAAGGCACTAGTGAGCTTCTGAATAGAGAGCGAAGAAAATGCAACCTCCGTCCAGTGAGCACTGCGTCGGAGACATGTGCATGGCATCTCGGTGCGGGTGGAACCCGTATCATTTGGTATCCACTTTTTGTTGTTCTTAACAATGTATTAGAGACCTTTAATTCTTATGTTTTCATTTCATTCACTTTTTCTACCCCTAACAAATTATGCTTTTATTTACACCTTACGAAACTCATTACGACAAAGAATGCAGAGACTGAAATTAAACCGGACGACTATTTCACGAATCAGCAACACTCGAGGCGTTAGGGAATGTGATAAGTATTGACTCTTAACGGTACGCGTTCGACCGATGGTGTCCGTTATGGAAGAGCATATTATTGCATTTCAATAAGGAACTGCATCCATTTTAGCTTTTCACTGCAGGGGTGTGCGTGTGTCAGCCCGGTTGGACGGGTGTGGACTGCTCGCAGCCCTGCACCCCCGGTTTCTTCGGCTACAACTGCCAGCAGCGCTGCCACTGCCACAACCACGCCTCCTGCCGACCCTCCGACGGCCTTTGCGAATGCCTGCCGGGCTGGACGGGTCTCGGCTGTGCACAAAGTGAGTTGGGTACCTTGGATAGATGGTCCCGATTGTGAACAGAAGGTGTAATGTCCTCCAGCTGTACGGATCCTTGTTGTGCACAGAGTGAGTCAGGTATCCCGGCTGGATGGGTCTGGCTGTGCACAAAGTGACAGGGTCCTGGTTAGATGGGCGAGTACATTTACATAGATGGTTAATATGAAAGGTTACCCGCAACTCAGATCACGATGTCAAAAATGTTGGAATATAAACATAAAGTTCATCCTCCTACACAAATGAAGCAGCTACAAAAGATGTACTCAGAAACCTTTAGTGTAGCATACTAAGAGAGAATAAATTCAATAATAAAAAGCTGATTCTTTTTTACCTAAATCAGAGAGCTAAGGACTTCGCAGCCCAGATTTCAAGTGGTAATCAAGACTGCGATGAGGTAGTATAATAGGTGAATATTTGAGTATGCTAGATTTTACTGTATTTCTTTCGTGTCATTATTCAATCATGAAAGCATGTAAATGATGTGAATTACAGCGTGCCCTGCTGGCTTCTACGGTCTGCAGTGTCTGGGGGTCTGCAGCTGCTCTTCTGATCAGTTCATCTGCCACCACGTGGACGCCTGCACGTGTCGCCCCGGCTTCGGAGGTATATACTCGCTTTCTCAATCACTCGCTTCACATTCATTTCTTGTTCATTTTGATACTTCCTGTACCAATTTTTTAGTTTGATCTTTAGAATTATTTGCATTTCTCTGTTGGTGAACACTCCCCTCTTTCAGCCCCATTGACAAAATGTTAAACTGTCTTGGTCCCGCACGGAAAGGGATCCTCCCTCAGAGACTGAACTATTACTGTAGCTCTGTTGTGTAATGGGGTATAATGCAAGTAACAATCCTGAAGACCTCATTCTCAACGTTTACGGTTAGACCAGTTATTATATTACAATTGTTAATGGTGATTTACCTACCTCCTTCTCCTCTCCAGTGAGTACAGTCCCAGGTGTTTCAAATTGTCACAGTACAGCAGGTAGAGCCAAGCAGGAGCAAGTGATATGGGAACGAGCCAAACCAAAACGCGGGGAGACATACTCAAGCCCGGGAAGTTCTAGCCAAGCCTGGTAGGTGCTGGTGCAAGCTGCCTCGAAACGCTGCCAGCATCCAGGACCAGATAAGAACACCGTGACTCAGTCATGCCGAGACGGAGGCTCGGGAGGTGGGCGCTGCTGGCGACTGATACTTGACGTGAAGGTCCGTTGGACTGCCTCCAATTGCCGTACCGCACCTGCTTTGAGCAGCACCCAAAGCTGGCAGCAGTACTCCAAAATGAGGAGTACGAGGGCTGTAAAGATCCCGGCGCATTGGCACCACCAAACTATTGATGCTTCTGTGATTACCAAACGTAGTCTCGGTAATCATCAACACTCCAAGATCACGAACGAGTTGCTTCTTCAAAATTTTTGCTATTTGATGCCAGGTTACGGTGGTCCATTCCGATTTCTCCATCAAATTTATATGTCAGAACCTCAAACTTTCCTCTAGACAGAACCCCTTGCACTCACTTACCTCATTCGGTTCTCTCGTGCCCAGGCGACCGATGCGATGAGCCCTTGACCAGCGCCGTCTCTAACTTGGAGTCGTCGCGACGACACCTCATGGTTGGCATCACCGTGGGCTTTGTCTGCCTCATCGTCTTAGCTGTCATCGTGTGTTTGGTCTACCGCAGGTGATGCTTTGCGACGACAAATCTATTTTCCATAATTAGAATCGTACCTTCAGTTAATCGCGTCCCCTGTTAACAGCAATGCAATCGTTTCCCCACTGTGTGTCCCAGTTAACAGCAATGCAATCGTGTAACCCCTAGTTAAATGTAAGCGTGTCCTCCATTGAGCTCCAGTTAAGAGCAATCTTTTCCCCTGTGTGCCCTAGTAACAGCAATCGTGCCCCTTATGAGCCTCCTCATGACCGCCCTTCTGTTCTCATCAGGCGACGTACGGAGGGCCAGCTGAGGGAACGCTCCTTGTTGCAGCTTACCGCTCGCCCTCTCACCTCCGAGGGTGAGACACCTGTTCTTAATTATGACAACCCCTAGTCTTTGGGTTGATTCCAACTACCTCATGTTGTGGGGTTGACCCAACAAACTCTTGTCTTGGGGTCGATCCCAGCAACCTAGTGTCTCAGTTACCTATACAACCCCTTGTATTGGGGTTGACCCCAAAAGCCCCATTATTTTGGGTCAACTAAAATTGACCCCAACATCCCCGTGTCCTAGGGTTGACCTCAACAACCAAGTGTCTCGGGATCTCTAAGGAACTGGGACTTGTTACATCAGTTACACTTTTGGGATCAGTTTTGACTCGATTTGACTTACGTTTCCCCACGTTTCAGGTATGCCAAGAATTGAAAAGTCGGATGTTCAGGAAGATGACTTCTGGGCTGAGATGGTGCAAGCGCAGAAGCAGAGCAAGATGGCCGACAGGGAACACAAGATGGCCGACAGGGAGCACACGGCACATTATGACCTGCTCAGCATGTAGCCGTTTATACACGATGTCCTGCTCAGCATTTAGAACCTTTATTCATGACAAAAAGAAAACTAGCATAAGAATATAATAAGTATCAGAAAAGACGAGTAAAAGTATATAAGGAATATTCAGGAATGCAAGTATTAGTACACGAAATCGTATATAAATACAAACAAATATGAATGCTTCTGATTCAAGGATCTTAGATGTTCTGCATATTTTTATTTCAAATAGAAAACTTGTCTCAACAATGCTTATTATTCCTAGCGCTTGAAATTGAGAGTTGGTAGTTTTTTCGCATAAATCAATCCCCTTTGTGTAGAATTAGTTTTCTCATTTAATTTGTGTACTTGTATTATATAAAGTTTTGAGAGAAGCCGGGCTCCGAAGTTAACGATACATAAAAATAAAATATTTGTTTGCCTTATCTTTGATTTTGAATTCTTGGTTGATTTTTTGGTTATTATTTATATGATTCAGGAGGAAAAAATTAACAAACTTTATTGTTAACAAAATGATATTAGCATCATTGGAGTGTTCATTGATTGGCCTTCGACGTTAACCCTAATTATAATGAATGATATCACTTCATCTGACGTGCTCTATAGGTAAGCCCCCGGCATGTGCAAATATGGTACAAATGCTGCACAAAATACAGTAAAACTCTCGTGAAACTTTCATTCTATGTTTCCCCTTTTTAAAAAGTTTATTTAGTGATTTTCCATTTTCAGCATGTTAAATGCTCCAAGTAAGAACGCGTTCAAGAACAGACTAGATAAAGCTATGGAAAAATATATGTTCAGATTTGAAATGCCTAGCTCCTTATCGAACCCGGTGGAAGTCCAGTAGCTTCTTCAAACTATCGCCAGTCATGAAAAGATCCGGTCAAATGACACGAGTTTAGATCTATGAACAAGGCACGAAATGGAAAAGAATCGGCGACAGGCCACATCAGGCCTACACTTCAGCGCCGACATCGCTGTTATGTTATGTTTGTTAAATGTTTCAGCGTGCAGCTACATATTTGAAAAGTTTACAATTATTCGTTTTCAATTTTATACAGCATCACACACTGTATTGTTAGGGACCGCTTTTAAATATAATAATTTCATCGATAGTTAGGATTGTCATTTTGTTTTTGAGTGTACTATTACGTGACCTCGTGTAGACCCGCCCTGTATCTTGTCATTGTCATGTGATCCACCACGGAGGTTGGTACTTGCATTGTTTATCATGTGTTAGTCTTCCTTGTTGATATAGTGGTGGTTTTTTTGGTGATATTGAATATTACTATTATATTAGTTGTTATTTATGTGTTATATTCACTTGTTAGAGTTCCGTTAATTCAAGTCCTTGATTTGTATTTATTCTTGCTTTTCAGCGAGGCTCCGAACTTAGGACATGATTTGGAATTATTAGGCAAGGGCCAGAGAGATACACGGTTTATAGTTTTGATATTTGTTTTTCAAAGTTTTAGTAAGATCATTTTGCATACTCATTACGTTGTCTTGACATGTTTTCTTTTCGCTGTTCGATTTTTAGCGCATTTTCTCATTTATGAAAAAAATGCACTATTGTGCTCACCATGTACGTCTGTCCGTCCGTCCGTCTGTCCGTCAGTGACTCCATGTTTTCGTCGACGAGAAAATGCGCTCTCTGTCACTCACTGCAGTGAGTACTGAGTTATATTTTTTGTATCTTTGGTGAGACAAAAACATGGCAATCTTTGGTGAGAGACAATCATGGCAATCTTTGGTTAGAGGCAATCGTGACAATCTTTGGTGACACAATCGTCAATCAATGACAATCTTTGGTGAGAAAGAATTTCAAAACCAAAGATTGCCTCTCACCAAAGATTGCCATGTTTTTGTCTCACAAAAGATACAAAAAATGTAACTCAGTACTCAATGTAGTGAGTGACAGAGAGCGCATTTTCTCGTCTACGAAAACATGAAGTCGCGGACGGACAGACAGACGGACAGAAGGACGGACAGACGGACTTGGCGAGCACAATAGTGCATTTTTTCATAAATGAGAAAATGCGCTAAAAATAAAACAGCGAAAAGAAAAAATGTCAAGACAACGTAATGAGTATATCTTACTAAACTTTGCGCAAGCACGATTTTAGCACATGTCACTAAAAGTTCTATCAAACGCTTATGGCTACATCGATCTGTTTGATTTTTGGTGGAGAGATGGAGAAAAACATAGGGAACAAATTCTGACCTTTCAAATTTTTTTAACTCTATTACTTTTCGAGTTACAGCCATTCAAAGTTGAGTATCGTTTTTTTTTGGGACACCCTGTACATGCATGCATGAGGTTCTTCTTGATTTGTTACCTTTCAAGCGACCATTTTTCAAGACTTGCTTAGGTCAATTTGCCGACCATAGCATAGTCTAATGTTTGCCGAGATTTTGTATTGTTGACCATGAATTTCTGAATAATGTTTAGCTCTTTCCTTGGTAATACAGGAAACCCATTCTGGTCCAACAGGTGGATGGTATTTGTCCATTAGTGCCATTCATGGAACTTCAACTCTTTGAATGAGATTCGGTATCGGTCCCAGCGTATCCCATTGAAACCGTGCATGATGACTGTCAAGACGCTCTGCCTGTCACTGGTCTAGTTATTCCTTGTAGCTACTATGCGATCCAAGCCGATAGGAATCTAGAATAACTTACGTGTGTTGAGTCAGTAGTAGCCACTTTGCTGAATCATTCAATTTGTTGCGACGCTTCTTCAGATCAATGTATATTTAGCCTCGCTGTCTCTATCTGTCTCTGAATATTCAATAATACATAAATCTAAGATTCCCTTATTTCACTCACAAGGAAAGTAGCCACTCCTATATAGGCCGGGGAACTTGAGTTATTATAGGCTACTCAGTATGTATTAATAGTTGCCCGCTTTCCCGCAACACGTTAATTGGTGACGAAACCTAGGATTAGGTGATGGTTGTTTTTCTTAGTCCTTGACAGTTCTGTGCCCTTTTATTTGACATTTAAGGTCAAGGGCCTAACAACTATTTACTTGCTCGTACATTTTGAGCAGTAATATGTCTTTGTGTGTTAGTGGCTATCGTTGCAGCATCTTGGCCTCTGTGTTAACCTGTATCTCAATACTCAATACTTCAAAATTAGTCTCGCTGAATTGCATATTATTCACTAGGCACCAGTCGTAGATTGTCTAAAAGTAATCCTATAACCTCTCGCAGGCAAGGACGACTGTGAACCACATCAGCAAAAAGTGCATCTTCCACAAATGACGATATAGATATATACAGGTAAGTTGGAGCCGAAATTGGATATTAGGATGATGAAGAGGATCGGTCCAAGCAGTGAGCCCTGAGGTACTCCGCTTTTCACCCTCGCTTCTCTTGATTTAGAGTTTCTGATCGCGACAGCTTGTACTCTATCTTTAAGGATGTTGTGCACTGTTAAAAAATTACCGTTTAAAAAATTACCGTTAACGGTATTACCGGCGTTTCAGTGGCCGGTTGGCACGTGAAAAGAAACACCGTGTCACCGTTTTTATTCTAATTTAACACTAGAGATCCGTAAAACATCTGATAAAAACGGCGAAACAGTTTATTTTCACGGGGTGACCGGCCACTAGAAGGCCAGTGGGACCGTTTTTTCTAACAGTGTGGATCCACCCTAACAGGCTACCTTTTACCCCCAGCAGCCTTAGTTTACCGAATAGCACCCCGAGGTCCACTTTGTCAAAGTCTTTTCGCACAGTCCAGATAATACCACTTCTACGCCAGCTCCCTCCTCCAGTATGGCCACAAAACGGTGATAGTGCTCCATTAACGGTGATAAACTGGCATCAGTTCGACGAAAACTGTGTTGGTAATCATTACACAACTCAGCCTCTTCCATATACTGGACACGCCTTCTGGCCACTACCTTCTCCAACACCTTGATTACTTGTGAGGTCAAGTTAACTGGTCCGTGAGTTTTGGGTCTGCCACTCAGACCTCCTCAATTTGATAATTGACGATATCAGTCCTACTTTGAGGCCTTCAGGAGTAATTCCCTCCATCAACGAGGCTTTTCATAGCATTGTGAGTAGGTGCTGAAATTTTCAGGTGCTGAAGTTTTCAGCACCATTGGGTCATGGTGCTGAAAACTTCGATAATTAATTGCTATTACTGTCACGTCTTCTGGTCTAAGCTCGATGTTCTGCTACAACCATTCCCTGTAAGCTCCTTCAGGATTTCGATCTGATTCTTCTGTCTTGAGTAGCGAGGGTTATTTTGAGTTATTTACTTCAAACTGCGCTCATATAAGTAGCTCAAACATGCAATGGTCAACTTCAACGGTGATATCGTTATGCTTCATTGGGCCCACTATATCGTTATGCTTCTTAGGGCCACATATCGTCACGCATGAAAATCATGGCTTTGTTGCTTCCCGAAAGTCATTTGGCCACTTGAAGTAAAACTTGTCAGGTAACATTATGACACCTCCCCAATTTACTGCACATGAATAAAACGTGCTGGATATTGCCAAGACGTCAACGAACATTAAGAGAGTGACCATGATTAGAGAAATGGTTCCTACTTCTACTTTATTTCTAACCTTTCTTTTATAGTCTTGATGTAGTGATTTCAACCGAAATTATACTCATCGACCTAAGGGGTTGCGTCAACCATATTTATAGTTATTTCAAGACCACCAGTTATTTCGTCTCATCAATCGTATGGAACTCTCGATAGAGTTTTTAAATAAACATTTTTAACATACTGTCAGGTTTCTAGCACGAGGGTCGGCGCGTTGAAAAGTTCTCACGCTGGCAGCTAGGCGACGAATTGACAAGGGAAAAGATACAAACATTTATCAGTTCAACACTTATATACTTAAGGACAGGAAATCCTACTCTAGTACAGGACTGGCTCGCGCATCCTCTCGATTTATCAGCGTTTCAATGGTGATTTTTGGCTGGCGTGGCCACCCACCGTTACGCCACCTATAATCAACCATCGCCACCTATAATCATCGATGCGCCACCTTTAATTTTTATTTGGGGACCACCCACTAGAGTTTAATGTTTCATTTTAATTTTTTGGTCGTTTATTGTTGGTGTCATCAGACGTCTTCATATCGAAAGGAGACAGCTTTTGCTGATTTGAACTATGATGCAGCCATGAACCCTATAATAGTGGTTAGAAGTTTAGGTGTTACGGGTTGCTATTTAAGTTAAGGGTTGCTCTAGTATGGGTTTTGTTCCCTTCGTTACTTCTTGTATATCAGAGCTTCTTTTATAATCTATCATGCGAGTTCAATTTTTTTTTAATTTGAGCACATGAAAAGGTTTTACAGTTATAGATACTTCTTAATTCTAAAATAAATATAATAAGAAATCACAAAATAATACGTTAAGCTGAAGACCGCATTTACACCTAACTCAAATAGTCAATGCTGCCAGCAGAATTTAGCGAGTGTGGATATATATTATTTTGGTCCCACATACATACAAGTTAATCATATAAATTAAGCAATATTAATTAAGAGATATGTATTTTCATCAGTGTTGAATGAAAATAAATCCTTATAAAAACTGAACTTTAAACTAACAATCACGTTGAAGCAGAATTGGGGAATCGGGTTGAGCTTGAGCGAATCAAGAACCGTTGTGGAGTTAAAGATAAAACTTATGAGCTGAGACGTAGAAACGCTTATGAAGCTGCATTCAATGCCGCAGGCTCAATTTTCTACCCATTCGCTTGTAACTTTTGTGGGCCACAGATGTTCCTCCAGCAGCTGAGTTGGAAAAAATACTGAATATGTGTTAACCCAATTTTCCCGCGGATTACGTCCACTTGTATTTCACTTCTTGTCACATGGCATTGTTAAATTTTCTCCATCTTTGAAATGTCTTGGGTCGACTCATACTTTGCATTGATTCTGAAATGAAATGAAGATTGAGAGTCAAACAATAATTGAAGTAAGAAAATTGCCGTAAAACATGAAGAAGGTTTTTGAATCGTCCCAACCTTCCAAATACTGTCCTAACCATCGATATGAAAGAAACGTACATGAATAGAAACATTACACTTACATAGAAACGCTGTACTTCTCACTGGGGTATTCTAACTAGAGCATGAGCGTATGATATCAATCCCCGATCTGTAGATAGATGTAATTAAAAGGTAGGGGCTTTTTAGCGCATTTTCTCATTTGTGGAAAAAATGCACTATTGCGCTTGCCATGTCCGTCCGTCTGTCTGTCTGTCTGTCCGTCCGTCCATCCGTCTGTCCGTCCGTCCGTGACTTCAAGTTTTCGTCGACGAGAAAGTGCGCTCTCTGTCACTCACTGCAGTGAGTACTGAGTTATATTTTTTACAATATATGTACGCCCGGTATGACTGTTTCTTTTTTTCCGTATTTCACTATTGCACACAGTTTACCTTCGAACAATTAAGAAATCTAATATCTCTGACGTCAACAAATAAATCCCAACAAATGCTGGATGCCTCACTTTTATGTTGACCGGCTTCTGTTGTCGAGTATGAGCTCTAACGCCTTTTCCAGCTCCTTGATGGCCGCAGGCGACGGTAGGAGCAGTTTCTTACTATTTCCCGCAGGCGACGGTAGGAGCAGTTTCTTATCATTCCCCCCGACGTCGCAAGGGTAATACATGTAGAAGCGACTCATTGCCTCAATCTTCGTTTTTTGGCTCTGCTGGAAAATAAACGTGCGTTCGGAAGAGCGCAATTAGTATAACTGTGAAGCATGTAGTTTTTCTAATTTCATCTTGATCCACTTTAAATTTGAAATTTATTCTTATAGATGTATGATTGAAACCCAAGCAGATTTATTTGCATTAAAACCAAAATAAAGATCTGTCCTGATTGGTTGTCATCAGGATTTCTTGATTTAAGATAAAAAATGTATGTTACGTATGTTTTTTTTATTAGCAGATATGTGGAACTAACAACTTTCACAGAATAAAGGTCATCAAAAAACGTCAATAAGAAATCTTGGTCAAGATGTTTGAGAACTTTACTAAATCTACAGTCCTTCAATGATAAAGCAGGTAGGGAGTTGCCCAACAGACTTCTCAAATAAGTTGCAAAATGAGAAACAAATTTACTCTCAAAATAAATAGTTCCAAGTAATATCAAAGTAAGATCTGTTACATGAAAAGCTACTACGATACGCCATCTGCAGCGAATAATCAAACATGTGCATAACTTAGCAGCCATTTTTTTTCAGAGACCAAAACTGGTTAAAAATAATACTTCATTAATTGACCTTATTGAAAAATTCAATTGTTAAATAGATTTATTTCTCATAAATTATACGATTACGTATCTTGTTTATAGCCAATGGACATTCCTTGAGTGATAGCTTACTCGTGCTGCTATTTGCAGCAGTTTGACCAAGGAACGTATATCGCTGCGAACAGTGACCTCACCGAGGCCTATGCTTTAAAAAAAGTTAAGAGATCGTAAGTTCATCAGCCAATCATTGACGGCCTTTCAAGCAAAATCCACCAATTATAGTCAGGAAAATAGAGCGTAAGTACTTACGTTCACTTAATCATAGACAAGAAAATAGAGCGTAAGTACTTACGTTCACTTAATCATAGACAAGAAAATAGAGCGTAAGTACTTACGTTCACTTAGCGAATTTTGAAAGCATGGCACCGAGTCAGTGGATGAACACTCACCCCGTCCTTTAAGACGTCCTTGAGCGCCTCCAGACCCTTTAATATCTGGTTGTTGCTGAGTTGTCCTAGGGGCATCTCTTGGGGGTCTTTGTGGCAGAATAAAATTTCTTATAAACATTTAACAGCAAAACCTAATTACTATTATTTTAAGGGGTTTTCGACGTTGCCTTGAGATTACCGCAAACATAAGTAGTTTAAAATTTCATTCTTATTATTTGAGTGATTTAATTACTAGCTAAGGCAAGCACAAAATGTCAAACACTACATTTAAAAAAATTATAACGATGAATTACACGATGATTGGTGATATTGGACGCTGTCCCCCTAACAAAATTTAGAAGCGTGCACGACTGTGCATTGGGGCCGCCTAGGACTCGGACCGTACGTAAATCAGCTTCTCTATTTCCGCTTCGGCTCAGGGTTCGAAGTGTAGTCTCTGAGCAATAGAGTCGGAAAGGAGATTCTGACCAGAAGCTGATTTCGATCAGGTGGCCAAGTAAACCCAGAATAACTTTGCGCCGAGTGTAGTGACTATTCGGCATAATTAAGCCTAGGTGGTCCCCGAATTTTATTAGGAATATTCTAGATAGTGGAATTGAAGTAGCTACGTCATAGAATAGCAAGCGAGGTCATGCAAGTTCTGCATACGCAAAATGCTTCTTCCCTCTCATGTTGGTGTTAACCCTTCGAGGCAGCAATGTTGCACCAAGCATTCAATTAAATTACGGAACTTAATTTTTTAGCCTGAGAATAGAAGTACTGATTACAATTTCCAGAGAGTTTAAACCAGTGGTTCCCAAATTTTTTCAGGCTGGCGCCCCCCTTGGCTCCCCAATGAATCTATAGCGCCCCCCCGCCGACAGACACATATAAAAACAAATGCCTCTTTCTTGATATTTAGTATGCTGCAATTTTGAAAGAGAAAGGTTAAACATAGATCTTTCTAAAGGCCCCCACAGATCTTTCTATCGCCCCCAGGGGGGCGATATCGCCCACTTTGGGAACCACTGGTTTAAACTATGCCTTAATGAATTGACTAAATGATGGGACATCGCAAACGTGATAAGATGATAAGATAAGATGACACGCTGCTATATGATGAGTTTTTTTAGAACCGTTCACACCAAGACTTGTAGCACATTATGAAAGACAGGATTATTTCAGAAGTAGGATCATTTTAAATTTCCATTTACCAAAAAATAAGACATAATAAAAATTTACAGGCAGGAAGCATCGGTTTTGCCTTCACATTTAACTTCGGAAATACTGAAGATAAACCCTGCTATACATGAAGCCAATGGGCGCAAAGTGTATATGCAATATCCTGTATAATCATCAAGATAAATAATAAAATTTTCCTACTCATAAATGACCCTCAAACTTGATAAAGCACTTGAATTTCACTATAGTTACGACTCTCCGATACCGAAGTTTTGTTCATATCTTGGTTAGATACATTCCGGAACTTAAGCCTAGAAAATGTTTCCTTGATAGCTGCATGTCCAATGATGTAAATGAATAACTATGAAACAATAAATTTTGTAAAAAGTATCTAATATGTCATTGTAATCTCACCAAAATTTAATCCATCGATGGGCGCTGAGCTGGAGTCGTCGTCGCTAGTCTCAGCTGTGGAGTTTGCGCTCAACAGATCTGTCAGTTTGATTCACATCGATAAAAAAATCTCGAGTTACCATCAATATTGTTATATATATTGTCATAGATTGATGTTATATCTATATATAACATCAATATGTTTTATGTTACAATCTGTTATAGATTGATGAGTGAAACCCAAGCAGATTTAATTGCATTAAAACCAAAATAAAGATCTGTGTGCTGGAATAAATCCCAGCATTAGCTTAACTATTAGTTTTAGTTTTAATATTTTTTAGTATCCGCGTACACGGACAGGCTCGTTCCGGGTTATTTAGAAATTTTGGCGGTCAGAGAAGCGTCGGTCCCTGTTCCTGGGATAAACAACGGTGTGTATGCATGCCTGTCAGTATATGAGTACTCATGGTATGGTCAGTATATGAGGCGTGCCTGTCAGCATATGAGTACTCATGGTATGGTCAGTATATGAGGCTTGCCTGTCAGTATATGAGTACTCATGGTATGGTCAGTATATGAGGCGTGCCTGTCAGCATATGAGTACTCATGGTATGGTCAGTATATGAGGCGTGCCTGTCAGCATATGAGTACTCATGGTATGGTCAGTATATGAGGCGTGCCTGTCAGTACTCATGGTTGAAGCAAGCATGGAGTGCTTGCTTCATAAATCACATAAGATGCAGGCAGGGCTGACTCACCTATTTCCAACAATGTGTATTTGTTAGGCTTCGTAACAAACGCGCTTCGGTTTTCCCATTCGTTGCCGGTTTTTTCCTTGAACTTCTTGCAAAACACTTTCTCTGCCTCGGCTTCTGATGCGCATGAAATAACCTGCAGTCTCGGTTTTGGTTGCCGGTTAGTCCGTTTGGTGGCCTGCAGGTTACTCTCTCCGTTTTGTCTCTTGCAAATATTTCGCTGCAATATTTCGAATAGATAATGTATTAAAATATAATGAAAAGAATGCATTGCTAGGTGATCGGATTGACCTTTTCTCAGCTTCTGAATAAATAGAAATAAATAACTAATTATTATATAGTGGCACCTCGTAGACTCCAAATTACAGAAAAAAAACATACAAAGCCCAGCTAGAAATGAAAGATTTTTGAATAAGCAATTCATGCTGGTGTTCAACGCTTGTTTTCAAAACTAAATATATGACTAGGCAACTAACCACTCGTCCATATCGAAAGCACACATGGTATTTTTCTTCGACTTTGGTCATTTGTATCACATAAAATTCATTCCTGTTTATCGCAATGTCAGCTCGGGTGAGTGTGCAGGAATAGTCCTTATATACAGGTATTTCTTGTTTGTCTGGCAGGTTGAGGTGTTTGGCAAATAAGGGATCTAATAGAATGGGGTTGCCAGCTGCAGAGGCTTGTTCAGAAGAAACTTCGGTAGCATCATTTCCAGCGCTTGTGGTCTCATCGTTAGGTCGAGACTTCTTTGTATTCGCCCTGGAATGTAGCACTAAATAAATAAACTTTCAATAGCTTAGAAAACATGGGAATTACATAAAAAAATATTCTTTTTAGTAAATTAAGAAGGAATATCAAAGGTCAATACAGTTACGAAATGATATCAGGTATATTTATACTCACGGTGGTATTAATATGGTTGATTTTAAATATAAAAAATGTAATATCTTATATTAGTTTCGAGCTTATTAAGCTACCATTGAAAGTTTGTACATTTTGCTTACCCGGAATGTTGGTTGGTCGTTCTTTTAGCCGCAGATTTCCTGCCAGGCGCCATTAGAGATATGTAATGATAATTTCAATATAGGCAAACTTAACTTTTCCTTTTCAGTAAAGACTGATATGGAAATTGAAACGAATTTCAATTATTCTATAATTCAGTATATCTAGAAATCGATTCATGTTCATTCAATAAAATTAATACTCGAAAAAATTCTGAGGTCCTCATGGTTTGTAATAACATAGCACAGTGATCTCGGCGCTGCAGTGTAGGCCTGATGTGGCCTGTCGCCGATTCTTTTCCTTTTCGTGCCTTGTTCACAGAAGATCTAATATCGTTTCATTTGACCGCATCTTTTCATGACTGACGATAGTTTGAAGTAGCTACTAGACTTCCACCGGGTTCGTGGAGGAATTTACAGCTCAACAAACGAAAACGAAACTTACGTTGCCGAGCTTCACACAAGCTGGTGTATTGTATTCATTTTCGCTGTATTCATCATCAATGTAGCAGAGATGAAAACATTTTTGACGCGATATCTCATATAATCATTCATATATACCACGACATTGTGCATGTTTTGAAAGAAGCTCGTTGTTCCAAACTAAACCAATATTCAGATCGGCATTTTTTACGCGAGATATTTTTTTATCTCATTGGATTCTTGCAAGAAAGTTAATTAAAAACTCAGTTAACTCTTGCAACTCATCACGATAGTCAAATGCTTTTTACTTTCTCTATCGGTCGTCCTAAGCATTTTCCGCCTACAATGAGTTCATTTAATAATATCAAACGAATCAATGTCGCTGCATTTTCTGATAGCTAATAATTTGGTGAAAATGTAAGCAAGCATCATATGTGCTCAGTAGCGTCATCATTAACTTAGCATACATTATCAAATATAGAGACAATAGCGTTATTAACTTCACAAGTGACTTTGCTCGACGCTAGCGGGTTTGCCAAGAATTTTAAGTCCTGCTCACAACTAAGTTTTTGTGGCAGCGTAAAATTTGTTTGGTAAATTTTGAAACTAAATTCCTCGAATCATTTGGTGCTTGCCGTATCCTGCGAAATTGTAACCTTTGCTATGTACTTCCACCAAAAATTGTTAAATAGATTTGTAAAATAATATAAAGCGTTTAGTGTCGTTCGCAATGGCTGAGAAAGCCAAGGGCCCTGATTTGCTTGTGACCTCTACAAATTTTGCCCTGCTATACATTGATATACACATTGATTTAATTGTTAATTGTCTATAAATTTCATTCACTTTATCGAACAATATTCTTGAAATGAAGTAGCCATTTAAATTCGATTCACTTATTCAAGTAAATGAATTTTAATATTTTGTTATTCATAAAATCATTGCTGCCGCAAGCCAGATTTCTTTCATTTGTTTGTCGCACGACTAGTTTGTAGATGGTATAGATCCATATTGTTTTATTGCAACATGGTATAGAGTTTTTGTAAGTTAATATACAACTAAACAGCCTTTTCGCCAGTTTAAAATATCATCTGAGGCACATTTATCCGTTTAATAGTTGCAGCACAAAACCTGTACAGTATCCCCTCAATCGTTCACATTTCTATGCCACCAAATTTTGAACCACCAAATGAGTTTTCATTACAACTTTTTTTTCTCGGTCTCGAAGCATAGAATCGGGATGACGCGAGCGTTAGAAACTTAGTTTGAATTAAAAAAAAATACAGTAAAATTTCACAAAAAAAAAATACAGTAAAATTTCAACGATCACAATTGAAAAATTCATTCGCTGCGATCATTGCGTAATGTAACTATAATGTCACTATATTATAAATTGTCATAATTGTTTTAGACTTTCTAAAACACAGCGAAATTGTGGAAGGGAATTGAAGTGTTGTGCACCGCTTTATCGCGACTATCGCAGATGGCGATGAGATCGAAAGTGTTATGAAATGAACTGTGGAATCATTTCAAGCCCAGCTTTATACCCATGCAGATTGCGGATCCATCATAATGATAAGAAGCGACATCCGGTTCGCCCAGTGCAGCGATATTCGTTATCAGTACATCGCTGCCTTTTAACACGACAGTTGCGGTCATAAAATCATCACTTTTTTATCACATTCAGCTACAGAAATATTGAATTTCATTTCCGGAGCAGAAAATTCACGACCTCACGTTAAAAAGGACGAACTTTCCAAGAAAGTTTACGCAGTTAATATTTAGCACATTCTTCGTTTGATTTTCTCCCGAACTAGACATTGCACGGGCATTGCTCTTAAATTTCATCTTACATTTTTTTGCGTTGGATCTCTCTAAAGATCCTAATTTATTCCTCATTAACATGTGGAAAACTATGTTGAGCTTATTCAATTTCTCATCATTTTTTACCCGCTTCTAAACTCCCGTTATATGCGGAAGATTTAGAAAATTATTTACCATGATCGATGATTTGATTTCGTGCGGTAAACTGGGGCTCTGACGTAAAAGTTTAACGCTGTAACACTCCGCTGCTGGCCATAGTTACATAAACGAAAATTAACTGAAAGAATTTACTGTAGAGATATAAATCAGAATATTTACTGCAGTGCATTTTATTAGAAGTTACCGTTTTTATTGCAGGAAAACCATAAATTTATAATATGGCCCGTCCCTTATCAGTCCGCTTTATCAGATTAGAACTCGAGCTCCAAGTCCATCATTTGCAACTACGAGTTTATCGTGTCGCACAAGTTAATTCTCATCAAAATAAGAATATTTATAATATATTTCTCTTTCGATGTTTATAAGTAAATTGGGAAGCTCAGAATCATTTGCACACACACGCAGGCCTTTAAAGAAAAAGCTGTTTCGTTTTTTCTTTTTTCTTCGTATATGAATATATGTCAAAGAAAACTAATTACTATCTTAATATTTCAATTAGTCACAATTTTTGTACGTTTTTCCATCGAACGGCTTTTGTAAAAATTCAAAGTAAGATTTACTGTTCGTTAATTCAAATCAGTGAATTCAAGTTGATCAATGACGAAAAAAAAGCTTTCAATTAAAAACATTTCAGAAAGAACTAATGAAATAAATTAATCAACAGGAATTTTCTTTACTTGGTTGTCAGCTGGATGTTAGTTAGGATTACTGAACACCATGCAGGGTCGCTGCTAGTTTACGAAATGTATTTACCACTTTTTTTATCTTAGTTCGTTCGTAGCTCGTCCAAATTCAACCATCTTGCTTAAAGCTCAACGGCAGTGCATTAATTCATCTAATAATTTCTATTACAGTTTAATATATAGTGAGTATATTATATTAATATATTAATCTATATATTAATATATAGTACCCACGAAGAAGCAGCTGAATATTACAGACTTGGTGAAAATTGTAGACTTTGCATAATTTGCAAAGGTCAATAAAGAGCTTCGAAGTCCCATGAAGTGTGCAAACGGTGTCATGATGACCTCCGAAATTGGTCTATATGGCTAAGAAAAAAGCATTCCGAGACGGGACTCTGCGATACGAGGGGAGACCCAAATAAAACCGGACTGTCTATGTGGTAGGCGAAATTTTCGGTAGTTCCGCATTCCCCCAGCATGTGCATATGCTACTGACATTTATCAGTTAGCGTGATAAGCATTGCTGTCCTAGATTACCATGTACCATTATTGCAATTTTTTTTACACTTTTTCGTGCGCTTGTTGTTTTTTGATGATGGTTGATTTTCTTGAGGAACATGCTGCAATTAAATTTTGCTTTATTATGTGAAAAACTTTGCAGAAAATGGTACAGACAGCCTGAAAAGATGATGCTATGATGATGATGCTTTTTATATGATGCTATATTTTAACGGTTTTCCTGCTGAGACGATATGTTGTGAAAATTACGGACCTGATCCCTGAAGACTGTCGTAGAAGCTTTGACGAACTTGCATAACTGCGAACTCTAATTCAATTGAGAAATTGACTTGGAGTTCTTCACTCTAGGAAATTTTAAACGAAGATTTTGGATAAATAAATAGAAGAAAATAAAAACAGTTCGTTTTTTTGGGTCCCCCCTCGTACGATGTGGCGAGAGGAAAGGAACCGCAATGAGGGTAATTACTTTTTTCCAGGCAATGAAAAGTATTTATAGTTAAATATGGAAGCTTTCGTTACTCCAATATTAATAGGCAATTTGCCCCATCATACATTATGGCACCATGACGTGCCCCATGTCCCCTGACATGCTCCAAGTCCCCTGACATACTCCACGTCCCCTGACATGCTCCACGTCCCCTGACATGCTCCACGTCCCATGACATGCTCCAAGTCCCCTGACATACTCTACGTCCCCTGACATGCTCCACGTCCCCTGACATGCTCCAAGTCCCCTGACGAGCTCTTCATCAGCCCTCGTGTGTGAATGCTGTACAAATGTTACACAATACACAATGTATAATATACAGTAAAACTGTCGTCGCTTGACTTTCATTCTCAGTTTATTTCCTCTTCCAATAGTTCATTGATGTTGGCCTAAGCTTATAATGTTTCAATATGTGCATTGATTGGCATGAAATAGTAATAATAAATTTACTTCGTGCTCTACATTATAATAAGTTTCTTTAGTGCTATCTATAATAACAAGTTTATTTAGTGCTATATATTTAGTTTCGTTTTTCTTTTGTCCTATACTTACACTGAGAAAACTAATGGGTTACATTAGGTTAGGTTAGATCATATCACCCAATTATTGACTAGTTCTCTGCACCTAACAGTGATACGTTCTCATGCGGGGCCAAAACGAGTCAGGATGACTCACCCAAGAGCAGCACAATAGTGTGGGAAATTAGTGCACCGAAAATTTGACAAAATGTCCTCATTTTTCTTAGTGCATAGGAAGCTAATTAACTTTCTTTTAAAACTTAAGAGATGTTGATAGTGAAAGAAGTGAAAATTAAAATAAAAATATCTTTTAAATTAAAATTTTCCTAAAAATTCTCTTTCACTAGAGTCGTCATTTTTCTTAGTGCATAGGAAGCTTATTAACTCTCCGTTAAAACTTTAGTAATGTTGATAGAGAAAGAATTGAAAATTAAAATAAAAAAATTGTAAATTTAAAATTTCTTAAAAATTCTCTTTTACTTAATTTTCATTTCGCTAAGAGATTTTTTGGTGAATCAAAGGATAATTAAACAAAACATTTCATTCATTCATGTGCGTCTAAAAATGTATTGCGGAAATAACATGTAACTTATTTATGAATAACAAAAGACGAATAAAATGAATAAACTTACACGAGGCCATCTCACGATACTCGTCATACAGGCTGTGTAGGTTGTATAGTCGAGCTGTGTGGCTATGTGATATACAGTACAAAATAAGTATATATTAAATGTGTTGAAACAATAATAAGTATTGTTTGGTGTATGGATTATAAAGAGGGTAGGAAGAGAGGGTAGGAAGAGAGGGTAGGAAGAGAGGGTAAGAAGAGAGGGCAGGAAGAGAGGGTAGGAAGAGAGGGTAGGAAGAGAGGGTAGGAAGAGAGGGTAGAAAGAGAGGGTAGAAGAGAGGGTAGGAAGAGAGGGTAGAAGAGAGGGTAGGAAGAGAGGGTAGGAAGAGAGGGTAGAAAGAGAGGGTAGGAAGAGAGGGTAGGAAGAGAGGGTAGGAAGAGAGGGTAGGAAGAGAGGGTAAGAGAGGGTACAAGGGCTGGGGGCATGAGTGATGGTGGTGGTGATGGTGATGGTGCACTAGCGTCAACAGGTTATTCTCTATACACAATAACTTGATCATGTACATATAATAATAACAGTTCATTAGTTCATTTATATAATCAAGATTTAACCAGACTATATTTATTCATAGTGTACAAAATTTGGTACAAAATTACAAAAATTAGAATTTGATCATCCAGTAACTTCGTACGTATATTATATGGGGGGTAAATTCACTCAAATAAATCAGAGATATGTTGACCGAAAATTACGCACTTTCTCCCCCCACAGCCAGCGAGCAGAGAGCGGGCGTGACCCATCCGAGGGCGAGAAGTGTATCAGTTTTTAGACAAAATGTCACTTATTTACCTGAGAGTGTATATAATAATAATCCTGAGGAATGTTTTCAGGGGAATACAATTGTTGCGTCATACAAACAATCATACAAGGAGGAATTGTTGAGCAGCATTGACAATTGCCAGAAAACAATAAACAAAAACTAACATCAAACCGCATTAGCTGCCCTAAGTTTACCAGGTAACCTTTTATTTAAGGTTAACCTGGTTAGGTTAAATCAAACCTTTCCAGGTTTAAGGCACCACTTTGACCAGGTCTGGGGCACCACATGGGCAAGGTTGCTCTCTGTCACTCACTGCAGTGAGTACTGAGTTATATTTTCTCTCTCCACAGATGAACAAGTGACATATATACCGTATAGGTACACGTCAGATCTTATATAAAGTCTGAAATTTACTTATTTTATAGCAATATTTTACCGTACGTCCTTTGGAAGTAATGTACGCAATAGTTCAGGCAATAACAGCACTACACCTACTCTTCTACTAGTACAATAAGTATTCTATGAGCTTTCTTATATTTACTTGGTCGTTTCCATTAGATAACCTATTTCTATTAACAAATAAATTGCCACTTAAAAATACAATTATTTACGCACAAGGCACTGGTTGGCAATGGAACAATCCATTGAATGAGCGTCCATTAGATTAATTATTGCACATATTCATTATGCTGAAGAAATAAAACTCAGTTCAAGCAAGGTGGCCATAGCCCCCAGAGCTGCTCTGGGTCCCTGGTCATGACCCTGAAGTCCGTTAAGACCCAAATGTGTCCCTATAACTGGCTGTCCGGACACGGGCGGAATTTACCACTACCCTCCGGCTGCGGGAAATCCTCCACATCACTAAGCATCTTCGAAGTTTCAGTGTCAGTCAACTCAGTGTCGTCGTCAAACTTTTCATTATTTCCATCATCTTCTTCTTCCTCTTCCTCATCATAATAAGTTTCATCGTCGTGTTCCAAACTGATGATGGTATCACCTATCGTGAAGACCCCTGGCCCAGTTTTCAAGTCGATATCTCCAGTGCGGGATTCACTGTGACATCTCTTACGCTCTTCCCCCACCTCTACGTACTCCAGCCGCGTCTGTCCGTCCAAGAAAGCGTCGAGACAACTGCCTCTTCTGCCCCTGGTAAGGTTCGAGGGCATGTCGTTCTTGGCTACCTGTCGAAATCTGTTAGCGAGCTTGTCTGGGATGGACGAACGTCTAGGTTTTTCGTCGTCTTCGTCCACGACATTCATCTTGGCGAAACACTCCTTGAGGGAAGGCATCCTAGCGTCCATTGACACCATGGAGGTAACACTCGAGTTCAACGAGTTTTCCCCCTGCCGTAGCTGACTCGGGTTAGTTCCCAAGTGTCCTTCTAAGTTAGCCACGATCGTCACGAGCCCCAGTACATCCTTGAGGGGCAACGTCACTTCTTTTTGGCTAGATCCCCGTCTCAAAAGGTTCCCTTTACCACCTTGGAGATTAGCCTGATCCCTATCTGAAGACCCTTCTGGTATCTGCTTTTGTTCTGGAACGCTGGGGAGTTTTACTTCATTGCTGCAGTCGATCAGGGATCTGATGATTGGGACTTTGGTGGATCTGAGAACCACCGTGGCGTTCAACAGGTCTACGAGGGACATGATCTGCTGCGCGTCCGAATTCTGTTCGATGTCTGACACTTTTTCTGGAAGACAGATGGAAGAACTAAAATCAATTGATTGCTTAAATCACAAATTAACAAGGAATTAAAAAAAAACAAAGAAGATGGAACAGAAGAAGATGGCACGTTCCGGAGTTCAGTTTCATTGTTAGTTCGGCAAACCTTGAAAGTAAATACAATTTAAGTAGATACAATTGTATTTAATTTACAGGCTGGTAGAACTGACGATGGAACTAGGCTTTGAAACGTTTTCCTTCATAAAGAAATAGTGAATTTCTGTGCGTGTCATCTTCTTTCTTTATAAAGACAGATGGAAATTGCGTGTGCAGTGCCTCCTTTGACAATAATGACAAGATTTACGAGAATTTGGCGCGTTAAAAGAAGATAACAGGAGGGAAGACAGTGGAAGACGTCGCGAACATAGATGTTTTGAGAGGTCATGGGAAAGGGAATTAAGAAGGTGTAAGAGGAATGGAAGATTTTTTGATTGAAAGGAAAATAATGATCCTTATGGTGGATATTTCGAGGAAAGGAGAGCGCGTGTGTCATGACTCGGTTAGGGACTTAACAGGGCTGGGGAGCTATGGACTGATCAGGGCGTGGGAAGCTGGGTTCTCACCAGGTTGGGGAGCAGAGGAATCACCAGGGTGGGGAGATGGGGACTCAGCTGAGTGGGGAAGTAAGTGATCTGACGTCCCCAAAGAGGAAGTTGTCGAGGGGCAGAAGAAGCAGCAAGAAGAGCACGAGGAAGGTAGAGGATAGGCTTGGGGTTGCTGTTGGGGATGCTGGAGCAAAGGACACGAGGATCCAAGGGGGTGCCGGGCTATGGGGATAAGAATTTTAGAACGTAGAAGTAAGGTTTTTTTCAGATGCTACGGGAACAAGCTGGTGTACAAAGTGCGGAAAAAGGGGGGAACAAGAATGGGTATAAAATGGAGAAAAGGTGGAAATCACACAAAGGATGTTTGTCGGACAGAACAGTTGCAGTAGAACCTCGTAGTTTGAGTGGTAGAAAAAACCGTTGTACACTCCACACTATAAACTATATGTACAAGGATGCATAGATGTTGGTGTAACATGCGTAGCATTATTTTGATATACATTATAAAACCTATAACCGTACACATTGTTTTACGGTACGCCATTATGGCTTGAAATACCCTCGTCACAAAAAATTCTAAGAAAATTTAACTTCGAATCGCATTTTTTCTCTCAAAATACTTTCCACTGAATTTAAATGCTAGTCACTAACCCAAAAATCTTAGACGTGTTGATATATACCAATTAGACTTGGTTTTAACGGATAATCTACAAGATGTCCGTAAAGTCTGGACACATAGTAAAGTTAAATATTTTTCAGAATGGTATTCAAAATTATTAATATATATATTTTTTGCATCCACAGATCAATTATGGCTTTGACAAAAGAATGATGGCGCTCATATTGAAGATGTTATTCTAATAAAATAAATAGTGAAAATAAAATTTAATTTTAATTATATACCAAATATATTCAACTATCCTATGTGTCCAGACTTTAGGGACACCCTATATAAACTTTTTGCAAACATCTGGCGAAGAGCATCAGCTACTTTTTAGCATCTGAAAGTTAGGATGCTTCTTCCCAGCTGTTCTGCTTCATTGTCGCGCACTAAACATCAGTAACATCATCACCACCACATCAATGGCTCGTTATCAATGTTGTACTATGTCGCAGTGCTTGTGCTATCTTTTAACAAAATGTCATTCCAATTTTTTAGGAGGATTTTATAATCAACGTTTCAGAACAACTTATAGAACTTAATAAAATTATCAATTGTTCAAGGAAATAAAGAATTGTTCGTGGATTATTATCAATTGTTCATGGAAATAAAGAATTGTTCGTGGATTATTATCAATTGTTCATGGAAATTGTTCAATCAAATGTTCATTGTGCTCAACGCTGGTCTTGAGGCATGGGAAAACATACACCGTGTGGCTCACCTGTGGTGAGGGAAGGGCAGCGTATGCCAGTGCGCAAGCTAGAGGCGTTCGTGAGGTGGTTGAAGCTTCCCGTCGTCTCGGCCATGAGGGACAAAGCTGTGTGGGACTCCTTCGTCAGTTTAGGGGCTTGGTGCCCATCTTCCAGCATCTCGTGGGCCTGCTCCCGCACCTACGGAAGATGAGGGATTCGGTGATAGGGTCTGCGAAACGAGAGGAGAGGAACCAAGAGGAATCCTGCTCTCGGTCATGAATCACGCACTTCATGACCAACATACACCCCTTATTCCTGGTGTCCATCTAAGTTTGTTCCATTATTACAGAACCTTCCTTGTAAACCTGTGCAGTCACTATTGTGATAAGTTCTCGCAGGAACTCTGCTTGGTTGTTGGTTAAAGTTGAAGGCCAAATCTAATGTTCCATAACTAACGCATGCCACTTTTCGGTTGGTGTCCACCTAAGTTTGCCTAAACGTTGGAACACCCGCCAAAAGGGAAACGACTCCCCCTCTAACCTTGGTCATGAGTTGTCGCAGAAACTCTGCCTGCTTCGCCAACTGTTTGGTCTTGAACTGCACCCTGATGCGTTTGGGCACAATCTTTTTCTTAACGGCGCGCTGTAGGAAGTTGAGCAGAAGCACCCAGTACCCTAGGGCGAACATGATCCATACCACGATTGCAATCTTGTACCAATCACTGTGTGGACCCGACGGTCCGTACCCTGAAACATAAAAAGAGGTAGAAAAAGACCATGACATGATGTAAGCAAAATATGAGTACCTACTTCACAGAATACAAGTCAGTCTTAACCAGTTACTTAGAGGGGAGGTGAAGAAGTTCAGTACAGTGGACAGGAGGAAGAGTCGCTTGAGTACCACCACAGTTCTCTACCTTCTATTATGGTCATTATCCAGCAAATACATTTTCATTTCAAATACCATTTGTAAAACTTGATATTTTAGGTGATCATCTACCTGCTATGAGGTCGCCGAAGCCAATGGTGGCTAAGGTGATGAAGGTGAAGTAGAGTGACTCGTCATAGGTCCAGCCCTGCATGTAGACGAACCCCAAGCTCGGTAGAAACATGAAAACGATGAACCCGATCGAGAGGTAGACCCATGTCACCAGGTAAAGTAGAATCTTTCCATTCTCTGAATGTCTTCTGTACTTTTTCTGCACAGAAATGTTGGTTATTAAAGGCAGGTTTTAGTGAATATCTTTATGATCT
This sequence comes from Hyalella azteca, assembly GCF_000764305.2. Taxonomy (NCBI): domain Eukaryota; kingdom Metazoa; phylum Arthropoda; class Malacostraca; order Amphipoda; family Hyalellidae; genus Hyalella; species Hyalella azteca. Next base: position 60,722 of record NW_025944997.1, on the reverse strand, counting down.
TGTGTGCACCTAGGAATGACGGGACTAAAACACCTGTCGCCTAATGTTATGTTGGAGCATACCTACGCATCGCCTACGACGTCGTATCTCACCTTAAGGCGCTCGTAGAGCTCCAACATCTTGATGCTGAGGATGTTGGAGTTCTTGGCCATGAGGATGCAGGTGAGTGGTACACCCAACATCGCGAAGACCACCGCGAACAGCCGCCCCATCCTCGTGGAGGGGTAGATGTTCCCGTACCCTGGGAGGGAGGGTGATCAGCATCACCACTACTACATAATAACCTTATAACCTCACCACCAGTGCTACAGCACCACCAATACTGCACTACCACTATCGGGCTCGCCAAGCTCCCGCGTTTCAACGCAAGCTGCGTTGCTACGCCGCCATGTTTGTTGCCCACTCGAGCCTTAGTTTACTCTTTCGTTCCTACACATTTGGATGTTTTGGTGGCGATAGAGAAAGAAAGAGCAAAGCAGAAAGGATTAAGCTATTGCCAAAAACTCCGTCCTTCAGCGAGAGAACGGTATTTAAGGATATTGTTCGGCATTAACGAATGTGTTCCCTACGAAGTGCCGGCAAAGCAGTGGTGTGCAGATTTTGCAAGCCTGCCTTCCATTTTACACGGAGATTTACTGAACTATTTAGTGTTTGGTGTCAGTCAGTACACCTTGCAAGAATTCGAGGCATACAAGGAAGCTTTCACACTTTTGAAGCTTTCCAGCAATTTGTGGATGGACGGGTGCAGGAGATGTACACCCACAAACCAGCCTGCAGCAACAACACAGTCGTTACCGCCAAGGTGAGGATAATGGATCATGACAATGTAATCTGATCTGTAAATATTATTACTTTTTATCCTTACCTATGTAGCTTATCTAGTGGCAAGTAACAGAATTTGCCCTTGGGAAATACATAGTATCGTATATCCTAAATATTCACAGCTGGTAAAATGATAAATAATACGCATATGAGTTCGATACATAAACTGATACGATATACACTGCATTCACGGCTGAAAAACTGAAGAAACGTATTGCATTGTCCATTTTCCAGTTTAAATAGTCGTGAAAACGACCGCTACATCCAAAAACGACGCAGTAGAGTCACATCCTTAAACGAAAACTTCGAAAATAGACAGGCGCAGTAGATTAAAAATGTAGGCGGAAGCTAGACCATACAACAAATATGGCGGCCGATTCCACAATGCATCTCGCGATTCGGTGCCGTGACGTCATCATTTTGAGCATGATTACACCATCACCACCAAGCAGAATTTCATGAGGTCATCATATCAAACCATGAGGTGTAGTAGTGGTGGTCACAAAAAACAGGGTTCAGGCGCACCACAAGACACCACGCAACACCACACCACATGCACTATTCTCTCCGATGGTGGCACAAGCGTCTTATGGTGTAGGCACACTACATTGCACCACACCACTGCACCACACGGCATCACCCTCACCGATGGTGGTGACGAGTGTCATGGTGTAGTGGGGGCGTTCGGGGTCACAGGGGGAAGGGAGAGTTGAAGGGGTTACTGGAGTGTTGGGAGCGATGGGGAGGCAATAGGGAGGTTACAGGGCTGTCGATAATATAGCAATATAATAATATAGATTCGGTAATAATATATTTATTTCTTATAATTTTATAATATAGATTAGGTAATAGAAGTAATAAAAGAAAGGGAAAACGGAATAGGGATTGTTGTGGTAAATGGTTATTGACAGCTTTAGAGTAAAATAAACTGAGTGTAGGAGCAAGAAGAGGAGCAGCAGGAGTAATGACAGCAGGGGTGATAACAGCAGGGGTGATAACAGCAAGGGTGATAACAGCAGGGGTGATAAGCAGTTACCTCAGCTAGGGAGAAGTTCGAGGACATCTGAGAGGATGTGTCGGGGCTCAGCTCAGTGTCGTTAGCATCTGAAAGAAAATATAGTAAAACTCAATGACCATTTTTCAAATAGATTTTTTAGAAAATACAATACAATGCAATAATTTAATTACATAATTTGTCAAATTATGGGTGTCTTGAAACTTCTTATCTTGTCCACCGTCAATGCAATACTAAGTCGCCTCCCAGCAGTCACTGCACTGACTCCGAGTAAGCTGTTTTCAAGTGCAGTGCTAGAACTAGTAAGTGCTTATAACTAGTAAGCCGTTTTTTATGATGCTAGAAAATTGTACTTCAATTATATTTATAATATATGTCGTTTTTATTTGCAGGCCTTCGACTTAAGCACATGGTGTCATCGGCATTAACGACAGAAGTTTTTTTTTTGTGTCCGAGAAGAAAGTATCAGTCATCCCTGAGGTGCGCGCGTTTTCTGTGATCAGTGCCTCATTGGCGGTCGGGGGAGGAGGGTGTAGTTAGTCGGAGCTGCGGCCTCCATGGCAGAGATGGAGAAATAATTGCCCGCTGGCGGGTAGAGAAAAACTACCGTGCGCTACCAGCAGCAGAGCAGGGTGCTGGTAGAGCAACACACCTCGCAGCAGAGCAGGGTGCTGGTAGAGCTGGCAGAGCAACACACCTCGCAGCAGAGCAGGGTGCTGGCAGAGCTGGTTTTATACATGATGACCTGCTCAGCATGTAGGCGTTTATACATGATGACCTTCTCAGCATGTAGGCGTTTATACATGATGTCCTGCTCAGCATGTAAGCGTTTATACATGATGTCCTGCTCAGCATGTATACAGGCGTTTATACATGATGCCCTGCTCAGAATTTAGGCGTTTATACAATGAATACTTGAACACAAGTATATAATAAGTATAATAATACAAGATTGCGTATACGAAGTCATATACGAATAGAAATAAGAATAAATTCTTAGGATTTAAGCATCTTAATTGGAATCCCAGCATAGGTTTAAATAGAAAACTTCTCCTAGAAAAAGTTTATAGTTTCTTGCATTACTTGGTTAGTTCTTGTAATTTCTAATCCTTTTCATGTATAAATTTTTTCTACTTTTATTGTACTCGTATTCGGTCTCCGAATTATATAAGATGAATATACCGGAGCACAATTGTAATTTTTTTTACTTTTCTTGGCTTTTTAATTCCTGGTTGATTACTAGTTATTGTTTGTATGATCCAGGATGGGAAAAAATGAACAAACTTTATTGTAAACAAAATGATATATGCATCATTGAAATGTTTATTAATATTTGGCGCTTGAAGTTAACCATAATTATAATAAATGATAACACTTCGTCTGACGTGCTCATCATCAGTGATCGTGTGTGAATGCATGCAGTACAAATGTTACACAATATACAAGGTACAATATGCATTATGCATTACACAATATACAGTAAAACTCTCTTCGTTTGACTTTAATTTATAGTTTATTTCCTTTCCAATAGTTCATTGATGTTGGCTGAAGCTTATAATGTTTTTATATGCATATACATGGGCCTGTTTCTTCAGTGCCGACACTTCTATTCTATTCTATATTGATTGGCATGAAATAGTAATAATAGGTTTATTTAGTGCTATATATATTAATAATAAGTTTATTTAGTGCTATCTATAATAACAAGTTTATTTAGTGCTATATGTTTAGTTTCGTTTTTCTTTTGTCCTATACTTACACTGAGAAAACTAATGGGTTACATTAGGTTAGGTTAGATCATATTACCTAAATAGTGACTAGTTCTCTGCACCTAACAGTGATACGTTCTCATGCGGGGCCAAAACGTTTAAATATAATGTAAATATAGAAGTAAATAATAATAATTAAGGTAAGGGTAAATAAATAAATAATTAAAAAAATTAAGGTAAATAAAATAAATAAATAATAAATAAATGTAAGTAAATGCATAATAAATAAATGAGGGTGATGAAGGTAAATAAAATAAATAAATATATGATAAATAAGTAATAAATAAATGTCAATAAATAAATAATAAATAAATATAGATGAATAATAACAATAATTAAGTTAAATATAAAGAAGTCTACCCGTGTAAATGCGCACACACAAACACACGCACACACGCTGCCAAACGTGCACAAACATGTCGTCAACATACACGGGTGGGTGAGAAACTGTTATCCTTGTTATCCCTGTTATCTCTATTATCTTATCTCTGTTATCTCTGTTGTCTCTGTTGTCTCTGTTATCTTTGTTATTTCTGTTATCTCTGTTATCTTATCTCTGTTATCTCTGTTATCTTATCTCTGTTATCTCTGTTATTTTATCTCTGTTATCTAATCTCTGTTATCTCTGTTATCTTATCTCTGTTGTCTCTGTTATCTTATCTCTGTTGTCTCTGTTATCTTATCTCTATTATCTTATCTCTGTTATCTTATCTCTGTTATCTCTGTTGTCTCTGTTATCTTATCTCTGTTATCTCTGTTGTCTCTGTTATCTTATCTCTGTTATCTTATCTCTGGTATCTTATCTCTGTTATCTCTGTTATCTTATCTCTGTTATCTCTGTTATCTTATCTCTGTTATCTTATCTCTGTTATCTCTGTTATTTTATCTCTGTTATCTTATCTCTGTTATCTTTGTTATCTTATCTCTGTTATCTCTGTTGTCTCTGTTATCTCTGTTATCTTATCTCTGTTATCTTTGTTATTTTATCTCTGTTATCTCTGTTATCTTATCTCTGTTATCTCTGTTGTCTCTCTTAACTCTGTTGTCTATCTTATCTCTGTTATCTCTGTTATCTGATCTCTGTTGTCTCTGTTATCTATGTTATCTTATCTCTGCTATCTCTGTTATCTTATCTCTGTTAACCCTGTTATCTCTGTTATCACTGTTATCTTATCTCTGTTATCTCTGTTATCAGGGTCACGGCAACCGTGATGCTGCTGATAACAACTCTGCTGATAACAGCCCTGCCGCCGCATACACCACACAGAAATCACACATTATATGCAAAAAGCTGGCCTGTATATACTATGTGTAGATCAGTGTGGACTGTATACTGGCATACACTGCAGTATACAATGCACTGCAGTATAAAATGCATACACTGCAGTATACAATGCATACACTGCAGTATACAATGCATGCACTGCAGTATACACTGCATACACTACAGTATACAATGCACACACTGCAGTATACAATGCATACACTTCCGCAGAAACGCGGAAAATCATGTCAACACCATTCAAGATCTCACGAGGACTCCGACCGCTCGCCGACAGTCACGGGAGATGGAAGACAATTAAATAGTGGAAATCATGTATGTAAATCCAGTTCTGTAAATAATCGGCCCTTCGTTCTAGGCATCATTGGATAAGGATATGCATGCCCAGAGTTTTAGGTGTCATGGGATAAGGATATGCATGCCCAGAGTTTTAGGCATCATGGGATAAGGATATGCATGCCTAGAGTTTCAGGCATCATGGGATAAGATATGCATGCCCAGAGTTCTGGGCATCATGGGATAAGATATGCATGCCTAGAGTTTTAGGCATCATGGGATAAGATATGCATGCCCAGAGTTTTAGGCATCATGGGATAAGGATATACATGCCCAGAGTTTTAGGCATCATGGGATAAGGATAGCATGCCTAGAGTGCGTCATATTGCAGGCTATAAAGTCTGTTATTAATAACCATAAAAACAATCTTCAAGGAAAATAAATTGGTCATTGTGTCTGAAAATAATATGCGTTAAAAAGTATTATGTAAATACCACACTTCTAAAGAGGCCGGTGTCTCCGATGTTGCACATGTACAACGAATTTTTTATTTTATTTTAAAAAATTTAATTTATATTGTGATTTTGTGCATTGATTCATACATTGTCTCTAACTTTACGCAAGTGTGCAAAACTTCCGATCGTTTGGACAGATAGAAGTGCATTAAATATCAATTATAAGATTTATAGCAGACAAAATTATTTTTTAATTTTTCAATAAAAATTCTAATTTATAAAATTAATTATTCTGTCAATTGATTCATGCATTGTCTCCAACTTTACGCAAGTGTGCAAAATTTTAGATCGATTGGAGAGGTAGAAGTGTGTTAAATATCGATTATAAGATTTGTAGCAAACAAACAAACAAACAAGAAGTTGAATAAAATCGTGGTAAGAAACACACTTGCTGCACGTAGCACTGACACGCTTTTCTGCAGGTGCAAACATGGGTCAGGTGACCCACACAAAAGAACAAGAGTATCACTATCTGGACAATGTCTCAGACATTTGTCTGAGTATTGGCAACCTACATACCATCAACAGGGGCCACCAAAATTGGACCAGGATAAACTGGTTCATCTAAGGGAACAAAAAAAAATCCCTGTTCCTCGATTTAGACATTGTGCAATCGCTCCTTGATGCAGGATGAGTGTAACAATTGGTTCAATGTTACCCATACATTTTTTTAAATGTAGACAATAGGTATATTGCATCCTGGCCTGCATATTCACCAAAGTCACCACACTCACCACACTCACCATACTCACCACACTCACCACACTCACCACACTCACCACACTCACCACACTCGCCACACTCACCACACTCGCCATACTCACCACACTCACCACACTCACCACACTCACCACACTCACCACACTCACCACACTCGCCACTCACCACACTCACCACACTCAC
>NW_025944997.1:49186-53742 GCF_000764305.2 Hyalella azteca | reverse complement strand
TGACAGATAACGGCTAGAGAGATGACAGATAACGGCCAGAGAGGTGACAGATAACGGCTAGAGAGCTGACAGGTAAAAGCTGGAGAGCTGACAGATAACGGCTAGAGAGTTGACAGATAACGGCTGGAGAGCTGACAGATAACGGCTAGAGAGTTGACAGATAACGGCTAGAGAGATGACAGATAACGGCTAGAGATTTGACAGATAACGGCTAGAAAGTTGACAGATAACAGTTAGAGAGTTGACAGATAACGGCTAGAGAGATGACAGATAACGGCCAGAGAGGTGACAGATAACGGCTAGTGAGCTGACAGATAACAGCTAGAGAGTTGACAGATAACGGCTGGAGAGCTGACAGATAACGGCTAGAGAGTTGACAGATAACGGCTAGAGAGATGACAGATAACGGCTAGAGATTTGACAGATAACGGCTAGAAAGTTGACAGATAACAGTTAGAGAGTTGACAGATAACGGCTAGAGAGATGACAGATAACGGCCAGAGAGGTGACAGATAACGGCTAGTGAGCTGACAGATAACAGCTAGAGAGTTGACAGATAACGGCTGGAGAGCTGACAGATAACGGCTAGAGAGTTGACAGATAACGGCTAGAGAGATGACAGATAACGGCTAGAGATTTGACAGATAACGGCTAGAAAGTTGACAGATAACAGTTAGAGAGTTGACAGATAACGGCTAGAGAGATGACAGATAACGGCCAGAGAGGTGACAGATAACGGCTAGTGAGCTGACAGATAACAGCTAGAGAGGTGACAGATAACGGCTGGAGAGCTGACAGATAACGGCTAGAGAGTTGACAGATAACGGCTAGAGAGATGACAGATAACGGCTAGAGAGCTGAGAAATAAGTTTCATGAAGACAACAAAAAGATCTTCTCATATAACTTTATTTAAAAGCATATCCAGTAACGTTTGATCTTGTTATATTATTCTTAACGGTTCACTAAGACAATGAAAGACTGGATTTCAGTAAATTAGTCGAAGTTTTTAAGTACTAAGCTGGACAGACTTATGAATTTATATCACTTCTTTGCTTAAATCGCAAATTAACTAAGAATTTAAATTGGACTGACTTATTTCCAGTACAGCATTACAGTATTTAAACAGCATTGTCGGTATCATTACAGTATCATCAGTATCATCACAGCAGTCAGTACAGTAACCCCGGAAATTTACCCTGTAATCTGCCACGTCATCGCTACAAATCCCCCGCGGGGCATTGAAGCTTCGCGCCCCCTTGACAGATAACAGCTAGAGAGCTGACAGATAACGACTAGAGAGCTGACAAATAAGATCCATGAAGACAACAAAAAGGATCTTCTTATATAACTTCATTGAAAAGCATATCCAGCAACGTTTTGATCATGTTATATTATTCTCAACGGTTCACTAAGCAAATGAAAGACTGGATTTCTGTAAAGTAATCGAAGTTTTTAAGTACTCAGCTGGACAGACTTATGAATTTATATCACTTGTTTGCTTAAATCGCAAATTAACTAAGAATTTAAATAGGACAGACTTATTTCCAGTACATCATTACAGTATTTATACAGCATCGTCGGTATCATCACAGTATCATAAGTATCCTTACAGTATCATCAGTATTATTACAGTATCATCAGTATCCTTACAGTATCATCAGTATCCTTACAGTATCATCAGTATCCTTACAGTATCATCAGTATCCTTACAGTATCGTCAGTATCATCACAGCAGTCAGTATCATCACAGCAGTCAGTATCATCACAGCAGTCAGTATCATCACAGCAGTCAGTACAGTAACCCCGGAAATTTACCCTGTAATCTGCCACGTCATCGCTACAAATCCCCCCGCGGGGCATTGGCTTCGCGCCCCCCAAACTAATTCCCCCCAACAGCTGGTATGAGTCAGCCGGTAAAATAGTGATATTTTATCAAGTTGTTATTGGAAATTGTATTAAAGGTTATTGATGAAAAGTATAAAACAAATAAAATTGTTTCAAAGGTCATTTTTAACATAAAAATAACTTTCAATGGAAGGTTATCAATGGAAGTTAAAATGCTGGAAAGAGAGTTTCGAAGGATATTTAACGGAAGATATAAAATTGCTTCATTTACAGAGTTCTTTACGATATGGTAATACTAATCCTTCGCTAGTAGCGGCTTCACCTACGTCAGCTATACTTCATCACGGGTTTTCAAGAAATAATATTGAGAAGAATCGTTAATTATTATTAAAAGTCATCAACTTATGAAATATAATTGGCGGTAGGAGTGCGAGGAATGGTTTGCACACACTGAAAACAATGAAAACTTTTCGAAAAATCACACTATTCATACTTAAATAGGTATCCATACTTAAATAGGTACTATCAGTCGATCAATTTCCAATTCGCTGATTTCACATATCGCTGCCGAGGTCATACCAGTGCCAGCAACGCCCTATATGCTTGACGTAAAAGTTGATCATCGTTGATCTAATATCAACTTTTTAGGGTGATTTTGTTAAATCTCATGCAATTGAGTTTAATCCTATAAAGATCCCACCTTTGTAGCGAGTCCAGCTGCTGTGCTCGACCATCTCCTCAGTGTAGGTCCTCTCCAGCAGCAGGAACAGCCATGACCCGATGAGAACATAAAGTGTCCATACCACAGCATACTTAAAACCACTTAAAGCCTCCCCAGTAAAACTGTGGCGGAATACAGGGGTTGGTAAAACCCTTCTAAGTTTATGCCCGCTGCTTGTGAAATTAGTTCCGCTTTGCAGACTCTTTGTACTCTTAGCCGTCAACTGCCGGATCAGGGGCGGCTTGCGTCCCGTGGATTTGGTGTCCATACCCATAGGAGAGAGGCGAAAAGGGGGTAGTAGAGTTTTGGGCGGACAGGCTGAGAAATGGATTACGGAGGTAGCAGAAGTGATTCAAGGTAGGGAAATATCGATATGGTAAAAAATATTGATGTGGTAAAACAAAAATCTATTGCTGTTTCATTAAATTAAAAAGCCTTTTTTAAAGTATGTTTGGTTAATTCAGTTGATTCAAAAGGAGGCTGTCAAGATGTTAAACACTCCATAGCAGCAATGCTGGTTGTCCACAAAAAATCTTCTTCAAATGATAAGCTTCTAGTTTGGGGTTATAAATAAGTTCTCCCAAAGCTTTAAAATAATTATTTTCAGAATATTTTCTGAACAGCCACAGTCAATCAACAACAGAAACTATGTACGACAGCCACAACAAAACCCGCTACAAAACGTCGCGCCGCCTTAGACGAGCAGACGAGACGACAAAAAGCTGCACAATTAGGAGCTGGGACTGCAGCGAAGGACAGCCTGCTTCTTAAAACCTGTTGTCTATAGGTGGATAACTTCTCTGTGAACGCTCTCTGGGATTACTTTTTCAGGAATTGTCTCTGGGACGCTTTCTTCTAGGAACGTTGCTGTGACGACTTCGCTGTGATCGTTCGCTGCGACGACTGCTCTATAGAAACTTTTCTGCCACGAGTTCTTCAGGAACGTTCTCTGTGACGACTTTTCAAGAAACGATCTCTGTGACGACTTCTCTAGGAAAGTTCTCTATGACGACTTCTCTAGGAACGTTCTCTGCGACGAGCTCTCAAGAAACGTTCTCTGCGACGACTCCTCTAGAAACGTTCTCTGCGACGACCTATCTAGCAACTTTCTTTGGCCTCTCTTCCAAAACGTTCTCCAAAACGTCTCCAAATCGTCTCTAGAAGAAAAGAACGTTCTCCAAAACGTGTCTAGAACGTTCAGACGGATGTTTCTAGAAGCTGGGAACTTCCCGCGAGCGAAATGATAAGAAGCGACAGCTGCAATATCCGGCCTCACTTATAGGAAAGTTGCTTCACGAAACCCTGGGTCAACGAAATGATGCAGGAGCGATGTTAGCGATGATGTGTTGGGGTGATGCTAGGGTTGATGTGTCGGAGTGATACACTAGACACTTGACCAAGTCACTTATTTTGAGACGCGTGGTTTAATTAAAATCGAAAACCGATAGCAAACCGAAGATCTATTTTACCCTAATTGCCAAGTATCAAACAATAACAATTTCTCTAAAACTTGAGACGGTCTTTGCCAGTTACTGAAATTTTTCCATTACACTGGCAACACTGTATTTATTCCAGTAGTAGACTGTACTACACTGTTTTTATTCCAGCAGTAGACTGTACTACACTGTATTACACTGCAGTAACTCTGGAAAGGGACTCGGTGGTTAAATTCATACATGGGTTTAGAAAGGGTAAAAAGTGTACAGAGAATATTGGTTGTTGTTGGTACAACACAGACTCCACACTTTGAACACACACTCAACTCATACAGAACATATACACACGGGTACACAAGCACCCCACACAGAACATACATACCACTCACACACCACTCACACACCACTCACACACCACTCACACACCACTCACACACCACTCACACACCACACTCTTCCCCCAACCAGAAAGGGAAAATTCCGATCGCTCAAAATAAAACCCCAGACTACCTCCCCAAACCCTCTCCCTTCCCCCTTGTCTCTTATACACATC
>NW_025944997.1:0-48506 GCF_000764305.2 Hyalella azteca | reverse complement strand
CAAAACATCATGAAGAATGCATGCAATGAACAAAACATCATGAAGAATGCATGCAATGAACAAAACATCATGAAGAATGCATGCAATGAACATAACATCATGAAGAATGCATGCAATGAACATAACATCATGAAGAATGCATGCAATGAACATAACATCATGAAGAATGCATGCAATGCAGAAAATATTACTGCCCAGCACGTTTCGCCCTCAAAGTAATGGAGTTGTCGAGAGAGTCAATAGCAAACTCAGAAATATAGATGGTCTTATTGTCCAAACAGTGACACGCTTATTGCCTGTAGCACTGACACATCTTTTTCCCGGTGCAAACTGTTGGAGATGACCGAAATATGGGCAAAAGTGCGTTGGAAATTAGACAAATTCTCATTATTTTCTTTGAGTGTTGCGTACTCGAAACCAGGTCTTGCATCCTGATTATATGCACGGCCAGGCATGAGCTCTGACGAGATGCTTCTTGTATATTAAATTGAGACTAAATATGCAGATATATGCAGACTAATCATGCAGAGACTAATAATGCAGATATATGCAGACACTAATTATGCAGACACTATAATTATGAAAATATGAAGCTGACTTCTAACTTAGACGGCGGCCCTTCGTTTTAGGCATCATGGGATAAGGATATGTATGCCCAGAGATTTAGGCATCATGGGATAAGTAAAGCATGCCCGGAGTTTTAGGCATCATGGGATAAGGATATGCAGGTCCATAGTACGTCATAATGCAGGCTATAAAGTCTGTTATAAATAACCATAAAAACAATCCTCAGGAAAAATAAATTGGCCTATTTTTCCTAATTATATAATTGGTAAAAAAATAATTGACCTAAATTTAAAAAATGTTCGTTTAAAAAGTACTTTTTAAATACCACACTTCTAAAGAGGCCAGTGTCTCCGATGTTACACATGTACAATGAATTTCTTAAATTATTTATAAATATTAAAAAAATATATATATTTTTAATATTTTGTTTATTGTGTCAATTGATTCATGCATTGTCTCCGACTATACGCAAGTGTGTAAAATTTCAGATTGATTGGACCGGTAAAAGTGTGTTTAAAATATCGATTATAAGGTTTGTAGCAGACAAACAAACAATAAGAAGTGAAGATTTATAGAATCGTGGTAAGAAACACATCACTGCAGTATACAATGCATACACTGCAGTATACAATGCATACACTGCAGTATACAATGCACTGCAGTATACAATGCATACACTGCAGTATACAATACACTGCAGTATACAATGCATACACTGCAGTATACAATGCATTAAAAATGTATGGATTGAAAGGGACATTTTTGGGATATCCCTCTAATAATTAATGAAATATGTATGAATAATGCATGAAATGTATAAAAAATGAATAAAAATGCAAAAAAATTGATAAAAAATGCATGATTTGAAAAGCAACATTGGGGATTTTCCCCAGATAATTAATTCAGAATGAATGAAGGATGTATCGTTATATCGCTGGTGGGGAATTTCCCTCGGTAATTAACCTAAAATGTGTTAAATGAATGGTTTGTAGGGGACATTTATTGATTTTCCCCAGACAATTAAAAAAATTGTGTAAAAATGTATTGTTTGAAAATGGACATTAGGGGATTTTCTCTGATAATTAACGTAAAATGTTTGAAAAATTTATCGATTGAAAGGGGTATTGGGGATTTTCTCCAGATAATTAAGGAAAAAAGTGTTTAAAATGAAGCGTTTGAAGGCGACATTGGGGGATTTTCCCCAGATAATTAACGTAAAAGGTGTGAGAATGTACGGATTGTTGGGGACATTTGGGGATTATGATGTATGAAAAAAATGTATATATGAAAAAGGAAAAATGTATGAATTGAAAGGGAGTATTGGGGATTTTCCCCAGATGATTAATGTAAAATGTATGAAAAATGTATGGTTTGAAGGGGACTGTTGGGGATTTTCCCCAGACCGACATAAAACAGTTCCGTGGGAGTTCATTGCGTCGGGCGCAAGGCAATCAACTTCTTACCGTAACACATATGCAAGATTCCATGAATATTTCTCTATTGCCTTATATGTAGGGAACTTGTATTAAAATATTAAATGAATAGTTAATGTTTTCAATATTATCGAAGAAGGTTACGGGCACTACAGGGTATAAATAATTGATGAAGGTATAATATAGTTTATACCTATTAATGTTTCCCATGTTCCAGAACGCATGTAAATAAAAAATATCACTTTTTTGCATTCACATCAACCATCACTTGCACTCATATGTTATTCAAGGGACACACGCGGGCCTCAAGTCATATATTTTAAGGTTAGGCAAGCAGCATCCTTTCTAGATAAAATATAGACGTGTCTAAACAGTTGCATCTTCGCAAGGATCATGAGCAACACACCCACCCTCCTCACTCGGCGAACTGCAGTCGCCGACTAGTGTTAAGTGAAGTCAACCGCAACATTTTATGCACTTCCTGAGCGGGTGCCCGCTACGAAGTTGTTGCTTTTTTTTGCTCGTTTAACTTCGCCTGTGATGTTTTTTTTATATGTTGGTCCAACAGACGATTCTATTCCAGGAAGCACGTCATGACATGATCGGAGTTTGCGGTAACTTAAAAAATGCAGGAAAACAGCTGTCGGCTCCTAGGAAGAATGGCGAATTTATCATAGTGTATTAGCAACGGGTGATATTTTCATACAATTAATGAAGTATTTCTTGAAATTTGCTTTATTTACCTGCATAGCTTGAAGTCAACTGCATCGCTTGAGGTCAACTTACTATTCACCAGCCAATAAATTAGTTACGCTGCTTTCGAGAACAACGACAATTTGCATACGCGTAACTAATGGACTTTAATGGTTAATGGAAAACAATTCCTGGGTAGGTTTTAGAAAAAACTTCGAAATTTAATTAATTTTAACCCCGCGCACAATTGTCTGGCTGTTGTGATCCATACGATACGGGGCGATCACACTCACACTAACAAATGGATCAATGGAGAAGAAATGGATGAGGATGAAAAGGAAGACAATGGGGAAGAAGAAACTGAAAATGGTGACGAACTTGAAGGAATGGATGAAGAAATGGGCCATAAGCATGGGGAAAGAGAGGAATATGGCAGGGAAAGAAAGGAATATGACAGGGAAGAAGAGGAAGATGATGGGGAAGAAGAAACTGAAAATGGTGACGAACTTGAAGGAATGGATGAAGAAATGGACAATAAGCATGGGGAAGGAGTTGAAGATGGCGGGGAAAGAAAGGAAAATGACGGAGAAAGCGAAGATGATGGGGAAGAAGAGGAAGATGATGGGGGAGAAGAAATTGCTGGGGCTGCAGTCAAGACTGGGGAAGACATTGGGGAGGCAGAGGAAGATGATGGGGAAGAAGAGGAAGACTTTGAGGAAGAAGGGCAGGCTGATGATATAGCGGGGAACATGTCCGCTGAAGCTGCCACAGTAAGTAACTTGAATTTGTATGTGGGCTAGACAGATGTTATCAGACTTATGTATATTATCTTAGACTTATCTATGACATTAGAATTATACAGAACATTAGACTTATCCATAAACATCTCATAAACCATAGATGTATTTACTTGCTAACTAACTAAACTCTGGCTGTAAGAGAAATATGATGTTTATAATGTATACAAATATTTGTTCCCATGATCCTAGTTAGTAGCCATTATGGGTAAAACTTATGCTGATGATCCTTTGTTAATGCTTATATTTTGGAGGATTAATTTGTTTCATGCTGCTCAATATACATGATCATACCAAAATATTTCTCATTTATAGCTGTAATCTTTTTCTAGTAAGTAATGTTGCTTGCTATCTTATTCACATACTCATAATTACCTTGCCTCAAATATTTTATCTTATCTCCCAAACATTTCCAGTTCAAAAATTGAAAATTCTCGTCATCCCGAATCCCGTCATCCCGATTCCAGTCATCCCGAATCCCGTCATCCCGAATCCCGTCATCCTGAATCCCGTCATCCCGAATCCCGTCAACCCGATTCCAGTCATCCCGAATCCCTTCATCCCGAATCCCGTCATCCCGATTCCAGTCATCCCGAATCCCTTCATCCCGAATCCCGTCATCCCACTTTACTTTAATAATATCAAACATGATGTATGGAAATAATCTATAATGAATCGTTTATAGTGAATAAATTATAGTGAGTAAATTATAGTGAGTAAATTATAGTGAGTCAATTATAGTGAGTAAATTATAGTGAGTCAATTATAGTGAGTCAATTATAGTGAGTAAATTATAGTGAGTAAATTATAGTGAGTCAATTATAGTGAGTAAATTATAGTGAGTNATCGTTTAAAGTGATTAATTTATAGTGAATAAATTATAATAAATTATTGTAAATAAATTATAATAAATTATTGTGAATAAATTATAGTGTATAAATTATAGTGAGTAAATTATAGTATAGCGAGTCAATTATAGTGAGTAATTACAAGACTTCTCTTTAACTTCACTTCTTGTTTGTCTGTCTGCCACAAATCTTATAATCGATATTTAACACACTTCTACCTGTCCAATCTATCTGAAATTTTGTCCAATTGCGTAAAGTCAGAGACAATGCATGAATCAGTTGACAGAATAAATAATTTTGAAAATTTACAACATTTTGAGATCTTAACAATTTTTTAAAATCTTAATTTTGATATCTTAAAAAATACAAATAATTTTTTTACTATATGAAAATAAAATTAGAAATTCATTGTACATGTGTAACATCCAAGACACTGGATTCTTCAGAAGTGTTGTCTTTAAAAAGTAATTTTTAAAGGCATATTATTTATAGAATAGTGACTAAATTATAGTGAGTCATTTATAGTGAGTAATTTATAGTACAGTGAGTCAATTTAAGATGGACATGTTCCCGCCCACTACCACCACCCTTTCACTTACCACAAGTTTCAAAGTGAAAATGAAGTAATTGTATTGTATTTTTGAGACAATGGGTATTTACACATTGTGAGCCTTGAGTGAGCCCCCCCCCAAAAAAAAGGTAAATAATTATGAAAGAATGACACGCCAACTTATTTTAAACATATAATACACATTCGAAGTCCGTTATGAAAAATAAATACAATTATATGTCATTTACAATAAATATTACAATACGTTTACTAAAATAAAATCAAATTTCAGTTTTTAAACAAACATTCCTCCACCTCTCCTTTGTTCCACATTACTCCGACATTTCCCCTCCTTCAATATGTATTATATTATGAATATATATCTATATTATGGTGCCAGACGTACAAAACACAAATAAATACATGATAGATTTTGGACTTTTAAAACGAAAGAAAAGTTCCGAATTATAATATCTATTTACGAAGTTTCGGCTCGTTTGAAACCCAAGCCTAGAATATTTATAGAAGGTCAGAAGCCTTTCGTCAGACCTGGGACCGACTCAGGTAGGAATAGCATTACAAAAAACAGGCATCGACCACCACAACATTACGTAAGTGTCCATTTTTAATTTATGCGTAAATGGAGAGGTTGAATTTAAGGTGAGAACAACTTGGTTAAGAAGATGCGGCGTCACTACCTGGCATGTGTTTATGCTGTGTACGTGATGCCAGCGCATGGGCATGCATGCCATATGAATAATAACGTGCCCCCCGTGACGTGCGAATTGCAAATTCTTTTTATAGCTGCAAATGTGCTTAAATTCAGTGCTGCATTGATATGCTCTAGCGAGCATGCATAGGCAAGGTATATCAGCGTGATCAGCTTACTTGTTCCCGATATACTTATTTGAAATAGGGATCAATTTAGTTATTTTTTATGTTATTATACAGTACAGAAGAATAAAATACAAAAAATACAAAATATTGTACAGTACAGTACAAGGTCCGCGTTATTCATGGCAACGGGTATTTGCTATATAAAATAAATTGGTTTCTAGGAGACTTTTCTTTCATAATTTAGCTTAATATCGTCAATTAATTCATTTATTTTATATTGCAGAAGTCTAAGGTATCTTAATTTACTATTACTTATGGCAGGAAATAGAAATGTAATTGTAACCCTTCATAAAAAGGGCGAGAGTAATTCAGTCATTGCAAAAAATCTCCAAATTCGTCGTGAAACTGTGTGGCAGGTGGTAAAAAAAATTAAGGAACTGGTCAAACATGCAATCGACCTGGTCAATGAAGGAAACGAAGTGTCCGAACAAAACAATTGGTCAAAAACGCGAGGGAGAAGTTGAGCAGAAACCCTCGTCGCTCAGTTGCAAAGTTGGTTGCAGAAGCAGGAGTCAGTCAGACATTAATGCGTAGAGTCCTCAAAGATGACTTCAAAACCTCCCCTTACAAGATGCAAACAAGGCATGAACTAACAGACCGTCATGAACGAATGATGCTCGAAAGATGCCAGCACATTTTGGATCTCATTGAGGATGGCACTCTGCCCAACTTGGTGTTCAGTGACGAGAAAAAATTTGACATTGAACAAAGCGTTAACCATCAAAATGACAGAGTTTGGAGTCGGGATGGATCTGTGGCAACCAGGACAGCAACACGACGTAAAAATCATGTCCGTGATGGTTTGGGCCGCGGTAACCGCCACTGGGAGGTCCCCATTCGTTTTTGTCCTCTCAGAAGTGAAATTGAACAGTCAGCGATACATTTCGGACATATTGGAAGCTGTGTTGTTACCTTGGGCCCGTAAACGCTTCAACGGCTCACCATGGAGTTTTCAAGAAGACTCTGCCCCATCACATGGCTCAAACATGACCCAAAACTGGATTCAGGGTCACATCCCAACGTTCATTAGCAAAAATGAATGGCCCTCAAGAAGCCCAGATTTGAATCCTCTCGACTTTTCTGTGTAGGCTTTTTTAGAGAGTAGGGTCTGCAGAACACCTCATGATTCTTTGCATAGTTTGCAGTCTAAATTGACACGAGAATGGGACTTGATCCCTCAAGAAATGCTGCGTATCTCCTGTGAAGCTTTCCCGCGTAGATTGGAGGCCGTCATTAAAAATAAGGGTGATCATATTGAATAAATACGCCTGAGAATTTTTTAGGTTATTCTTGGCTACTTAGGGTCTGCACAACACCTCATGATTCTTTGGATAGTTTGAAGTTTAAATTGACACGAGAATGGGACTTGATCCCTCAAGAAATGCTGCGTGTCTCCTGTGAAGCTTTCCCGCGTAGATTGGAGGCCGTCATTAAAAATAAGGGTGGTCATATTGAATAAATATGCCTGAGAATTTTTTAGGTTATTCTTGGCTACTAGCTCATCCAATAAAAAAAATAATGCACCTGTTTGTTTCATTGAGTAATAACAAAAAACATGCGTTGCCATAAATATGGCGTACCCTGTACAGTATATTAAATTATAGTAAGGTATAGTATAGTATAGTATGATATTTATTATCTGTTGTCATTTATTTAAAACCATGCAATAACTTACAACAGAGAAAAAAAACATTGGTCAAAACGCCAGGTTTTAGCTCATCTGTGAACACGTCACGAAAAGTAAAAAATCGGTGACAGGCTGGTCATCCGGCCGATTTCTTTAGAGCCGAAACTGTTATACTATGTTATGTTAGAACGAAGTAGAAAAATAAAGCCAGACCGACATTTCCAGCAGTTTCTGATAATCAGATTTAGATAAATTAGTTTTTTCTTCCCCATAAATCAACCTTGTTAGCAATTGATTATACATTTGTTATGTCGGATTGTTCCACGATGATCATCTTCGTTGGACCTGTTATAGATGAAAGTTTTATCTCGCGTTCATCTTGGGTTTATTTCAATTTCCTGTGTCGGGTCAACTTCCGATTGCCGATAACGTACATAAGTTCGATAGATTTAAAATTCTTTATTTAATTAATTAATCTGAATTGCACAATAATTTTGTAATTTCAATTATGATTAATAAATTTATGATTGGTGAAAGCATCGACCAATGAGGCGAGTGGATCGTTGGAGGCCGGGGGATCCAGTGCGTGGCAGAGCTCGCCCCCTCTCTCTTCTCCTCCGCAGATAACCTTCACCCGTACCGTCGCCATTTGCATTCTTACGCCCTCGGGTGCGACTGGTTTTGGAACGGTTAAATGTATTTTTATTGTGATTTGAAATGATTACGAACATTTTGGTTGATAACTGTAAATATTATTTCAATGTTGACTGTGTTTAGCGATGCCAGGAAATTCAGTTCGTCGCTAATACTTTATCAAATTTTACTTACTGAAGAGTGGAGAGTGGAGACCATTTCTGAGCTTTTAAATGCCTGCACGTGCACCGTACACGCATGTAGGCTATAACTAATAACTATAAGATTAATTTTCGTATATTTGTGTCCCGTTTTGCAAGATCTAACGCGTTATAATAAGGCATCAGCTGACGTTCAGCTACGTTTTGATCTGTGAATGTGTTCGATCTCAATTAATTTTTTGTAATAAAGCTTGTTTGGTTTCTGGTATGATTTATATAGTCAGATGGGGTAAGACAGGACCGAAATCACTAACAAGCTTGTAGCATCTATACCGATAATAACTAACTCTAAACCTTTCACAAGGTGTAGTTATGCAATGGGCTTCTAAGCTACAACTCAGACTTTTTGCATACAACATAGTTTCCTGTACAGTGTACAGATTAAAAAAAGTGAGCTGGTCCCATCTTACCCCATTGGGGTAAGATGGGACCAGGCTGGGGTAAGAAAGGACTGACTAGTAATTCTTATGTTACAAGGTTTTTAATAAAAGTACAAGTCTGATATAGTGATATTCGATATTATTCATCTAGAAACACATTATTTGATTAAACAAGTTAAACAACCACTTGTTACTGTTTTGTGTTGTGGGAGGTCAACTCAATATCAGTCACATTGAAGTTTTTGTCACAAGAAAACTATGTTAAGCATAGTAATAGTGGGTTGGCTTTGATTCATTGTAGAGCACTGCTAAATGCTTCATGTATATTCCATTAGTGTCATAACTGTCATTGTCTGAAAAATTTATAAAATTGGTAATAAAACCAATGGATAATAACTTAAGTGTCAGACATCATGAGTTTTCTTGCTAACTGAATTTGTGGTGCACTTCTTCAAACATAGCTCATGCCTCAGAGCTTATTTCCCAAACAGGGTTAACTATTTTGTGACCCTTCTTTACATAGGTTTTCTTTAAAAATTAGCCAGAAATTCATTATTTGCAGTAGAGGGTTGAAACAAACACTGAAATGACAGGCAGTGATTGTTCTAACATATTCTTTTGTCAAATTATATTCAGTGCAATTAGAATGCATGCCATGGGCTGGTCCTTTCTTACCCCATGAAGGCTGCAATCCTGTCTTACCCCATTTGACTATACACATCATATCAATTTTATGGAGCAACAATTGTTTTATTGATCATTTGATGAAACATGACTCCCAAGTCATAAGTACCTACTTTTGTTATATGTGATGTTGACTTCACTTCCTGTAATCCTGTTGACATCTGTTACAGAAATTTGTATTACAGTAGCTGTTTTCCATTTCTATTTTTGTTGCATACTCACTTATGGTCTTACCCACAAAATTTCAGGGTGGAATTCTAGCAATAAAAGACAGAGAGATCATATGATGTATTAGTGAACTCCAAAAATTTATTATTGATATTGTTGAACTGATTTGGAATAATTTTTGTATGACAATTAAAAAATCATTATCATTTTACTGTAGGCTATCTTGTCAAACCGGGTAATAAGGGACTGGCTGCTGGCGGGGAGTAAATCAGGACATTCGTCCCACACTTCATAGAGATGTTGAAGCAGCTAAACTATTCAAATTTCAAAATATTGCAAAACTAAAAATACTGGTGTAAAGTTCAACACTTTTACTATCTATATAGCTTTATTGTAGTATAAAGCAAGTTGAGAAATCATAAATTTACTACCGCTAAAAAATCCCCAGAAAAAAGTGTGAAAAGTCAGATTTTGGAAAAGTACCTCTGCTAAGGTCTGTAAAAAAATATTTGCCTGAGTTGAAAAAATTCTACTTGCATAAGAGTTGCACATGGCCCACAGGTGTTGGCTGATTCAGGACTGGAAATTTCATACTTGTTTCTGAAATATTGCGGCTCTAATGTGACAAATTTTTAATACAATTAGAATCTTGCGGCCCAATCGTGCACTTTTGTTAACAATTAGATAGGAGGTAATTCATCTGGTGGAAAACTTGCAGTTCTGGAAATTGTGGGAAAGCTCTAGTTGCGACCCTAAAGCTAGATGTTTTCTATGCTTGGGCTGATTGATGGAAAAAGGTGATTGATGGAATTTGCGCATCTCATTTAAAAAAAGGTGGTCGATGGGGTAATAAACCTAAGGGACATCCCCCCTGGCTAAGCCCAGGGTAATAAGGGGCACCCCTAAAAATGCATTTACAGTAGAACCTAGATTAGTAAAGGCTGCAGATAACAAAAAAATTCAATTACCAATAAAAAAGTTTGATTACATTTACCTTGCTCAGTGATACAAATTTCACTTGACAAAAAATTATGGCATCATTGGTCATCACAAAATTGTGCATAGAATGTCATATATAGAATTGTGCACCGGGCAACATAGAATGAGAAGTCAGTACCCTGAACTATGATTCATTTATCCAAAAAATATGATGGTTGTCACTAAAATACTCCTTCCTGTTTCAGGTATATTTTTTACAATTTTTTTCTTGCTGTATTGATATAATTCAATTGACCCAATTAAAATGCTGTGAAATTACAAGCCCAGTCCCGTAAGCTTATGGAGGAAATGCTATATGTCTGCTGATATGATGCTTGCAGTAGACAACAGACAAGATTGTTGTCAATGGCATTTAAGTTTTTTGGGAGGGGTTTTATAAGTATTAGGTATAGAATGGAAAAAAAAATTTTTGTTAATGAAAAATGGATATGGTTATATCATCAATGAAGGAAAAACAAGTATAATTCACAGAAAATGTTATTTATTCTCCATCTACATCAAGGAATTTGGAGTACTGTTAGTAATGGATGAGGACACTCTGCATGCTTCAAACGTTTTAAAATTAAGTTTTATTTCAAGTGTCCAGGATTACCCCGTCTTGCAAAAATGGCTGCCATTTTGTTTAGGATTTAGGTATGCCAATTCCGTCAATCAAGTTTTAAAGCCAACGCCTGTCTGCAAATTTTTTTTAGCAAAATTTTTTACTACATACCATCAACCGGGGCTACTTGGGATGGATTTGAGCATTTTTTGTTAATAACTTCTTACCATGAAAGTGTGTGTGAAATGGCAAAAAAAAAACTATGATAGGCAAAAGTGAAATTTCTTTTGCCTAGCGAGGTAAATGTAATCAATATTCTTTGTTTTTAATCAATTTTTTTCTTAACTGGAGCCTTTGCTTACTGAGGTTCTACTGTAAATGCGTTTTGGGGGTGTCCCGAATAGCCCCGGGGGGTGGCCCGAGTAGCCCCGCCGTGCGGAAATGGCTGCCATTTTTTTTTTTGAATGAGATAGGCAAATTCAGTCAATTACGTTTTCAAGCCAACACCTGGGTGCAACTTTTATGTAAGTAAAATTTTTTAATACGGCGAATATTTTTTTTGCTCCAGACCTTAGCAGAAGTAACTTTTCAAAATAGTGTTTTTCACCATTTTTTTCAGGAATTTTTCAAAGCTAGTAAATGTAGTATTTTTCGACTTCCTTTATACTACAGAGATAGGAAAAATGTTGACGTTTACGCCACTATATTTAGTTTTACAATATTCCAATTAGTTTTGCTACTATAACAGTTTTACGTTGTGTCGGAGGACTATCCCGAGTTACCCCGCCAGTATCGGGTAGCCCCAGTTGACTGTACCTTAGCAGAAGTACTCTTTGAAAATATCATTTTTCACATTTATTTCAGGGGATTTTCAGAGCTTGTAAATGTAAGATTTTTTTTAACTTCCTTTGTGCTATACAGATAGGAAAAATGTTGAAGTTTAGGCTACTATTTTTAGTTTTGTAATATTTCAATTAATTTTGCTGCTATGACATTTTTATGGCACAAGGAAATTTTTTTGTACAAAATGAGCTTTCTGGAGTCAGTTTATGTAGGATAATCTTAATCTGATTAACATGTTGACTCCAATTGCTTCATCTAGTACTATTATTTTATTTTTTACTATTTTTAAACAGGGTTGCCAGACGGTCATTTTTCCGGACCAATTCCGTGATTTAGTTTGTCTCAATTGCGTTGGCCGGCTAAAGTTTATGGTAGGGGTACTTCCTAATTAAATTTTAAATAGTGCAAAAAGAAAATAAATGGAATTTTTATAGCGGAACCTACAAGTAAACTAGTATATATTGAGTTATTGGCCTTCTTTGTTCTTGGATTTGGCCAATTTTAGGCAACCTGAAGTATGTACCACTACCTCCTGGAGAAATACATTTCGTGGTACGCATATGTACCACTTCGGAGTCAACATGTTAAGTAGCATTACAGAGCAGCTGCAGATATTGAAAGATATTTGTGTTCACTAATACAAATGTATACTAATACACATGTATACTAATACACATGTATGTGTTGTGTAGTGTCACTGTAGCACAGTGATAGCAGGGCCAAGATGAGAGGAGGTAGTCGTGGGTAGCCAAAAAATGTTCAATCAGCTATGACCATGACATGTGTGCAGGAATGGAATACATTTTGAAGGAATACATGGATACCATTTATGGAGCTTCAAGGTTACCCCACCAATGAAATACCTTAATCTAATTTTCAACAAAAATGTACAATAAAGCTGCAATGTAGCAGCTTGTCTATTGTTACGTGGGTGTGATGAACTCATCATCAGCTTGTACTTGTCTATTGCAACTACTTAATTTAATGGGGAATTAGAGTTGGTGTTTTCTGAGTTTTATTAAATAGAGTTAAAATAAAGTTACATAGTTTATTACAAGGGATCAGCAGTTTATGAGACTTCCAGGATTGCAAAAAATGAGCACTAGTTAAGAAATTGAGAATTGTGAGGAACATGGACAGGTGATAATGCCTATTACAATGGTGCGGATAAATGCAGCGCGTAGTTCAATTGCTTGCACTTGATGGCTGTATTCTGTAATACTGTAAAAGAATGAAAAATAATGCAATATTAACTTACACAGAGTAAAATTAATGCTCTACCTCTCAATGTTTTACGTTATGTTATATCTATAATAATACCGTCAACCGGGGCTACTCGGGACGGGCGGGGTAACTCGGGACAGTCCTCTGACATGGCGTAAAACTGTTTTAGTAGCAAAACTAATTGGAATATTGCAAAACTAAATATAGTAGCGTAAACGTCAACATTTTTCCTATCTATGCAGTATAACGGAAGTTCAGAAATACTACATTTACTAGCTTTGAAAAATTCCTGAAAAAAATGGTGAAAAATGATATTTGAAGTCACTTCTGCTAAGGTCTGTAGTAAAAAAAATATTTGCTGTATTCAAAAATTTTGCTTAGAAAAATGTGGCAGACAAGTGTCAGCATGAAAACTTTATTTGCGGGATTTACATACCTTAATAAAAAATGGTGGCCATTTCCGCATGGCGGGGCTACTCGGGACATTTGGGACCTCAAATGACCCTGGGGCTATTTGGGACCTCAACAATAACTAAAAGCAGTGCACTTAAAGTGGATAGCTTTGTGATTACCAAAGTCTATGTCAGCAACAGCAGTGACAAACATCAAAAATATTTAGCCACTGTTGATCACTTTGATGAGACTGAGGTGTCTGTCACATTCCTCCATGCAAGTGAATCCAAGACTGTATTTACAGTGGCTCAAGATGACACAGCCTCAGTGGAGATGAAGGACATCTGTGTGATAATTGACGTGCCTTATAAGTTTAATAGTAGAGAGCAGTATGTGTTCAATGCTGCTCTTGTAAGCTAGAGTATAGACCTGTATTTTGCATGTTTCAATTTAAGTTTAACTTATCTAGTAAAAAAATGACATCATTTTGAAAAAAAGTGGTCAAAGTTACCCCATTTTACGGTATGTTGTTGATTGAATTGAAATTTTTTACAAACATTGTAGTGGTGTGGCTAACAGCTGTGAATGTCTTTGTAGTATTAATGAGAGTATTGTAGTACTTAATGAGCTTTATTACCATTTGACTGTGGCAAGTTCAGTTCTGTTTCATTGCCAAAAGATCTTTTCCATAATGGACAGGTTTAATTACAATGTTGTGAGGTTTAATTACAATTTTAATCCTGTTTAGATTCAGTATTGAATCTCTTGTATGGAATGTCTTGTATTGAATATCTTGTGTTGAATGTCTTGTATAGAATGTCATTTATTAATAAATTTGTTCCATTCCATTAAATTGTGATTCTAGTTGACTAACCATAGTTATGATCTTTCTTCAATCCCTCAGATTGTTTGCTAGCAGGAAATCAATTAAAATTTCATATGAATTCTTCTATTCAATTCCAATCCAATTAGATGTAGACTTCCTCCAGAACTTAATTATTCACAATAATCATTTAATAATTGCAATTTGAAGATGGTGTGAAAGAGACTCTAATGTCTATTGTTGAAATGTTTTGAATATTTTAATTTTAAATGACAAGATGGCAAACAAAAGTGACTCAGTGAACACAGAAGTGGCGGCTGGATGTGACGCAGGTGACAACTTGGCATCTACGGATGATGGTGACAAGTTGGGGACTCAGAATAATGATCAGCATTGCTCCGTGGCTGCGGATGATGAAGAACTGCAAAATTGTACCCATGATGGTGACAAAGTTGGTAATGGAGAAGAAGGGGATGAATTAGAGGAAGTGGATGGGGAAGATGAGTATGAGGGAGAAGAAATGGATGAGGATGATAAGGAAGACAATGGGGAAGAAGAAATAGAAAATGATGATGAACTTGAAGAAATGGATGAGGAAATGGACAATAAGCATGGGGAAGAAGAGGAAGATGATGGGGAAGAAGAAATAGAAAATGGTGACGAACTTGAAGGAATGGATGAAGAAATGGACAATAAGCATGGGGAAGGCAAAGATGATGGGGAAGGAGAAATTGCTGAGGCTGCAGTCAAGAATGAGGAAGACATTGGGGAAGCAGAGGAAGATGATGGGGAAGAGGAGGAAGACTTTGAGGAAGAAGGGCAGGCTGATGATATAGCGGGGAACATGTCCGCTGAAGCTGCCACAGTAAGTAATTTGTATTTATATGTGTGCTAGACAGATGTTATTAGACTTATGTATATTATCTTAGAGTTATCTATAACATTAGATAAGGCATATATATTAGATAGACTTATATATTAGATAAACTTATATATAACATTAGACTTATCTATAAAAGTCTCATAAACCATATTTGCATTTATTGGCTAACTAAATCCTCTGGCAGTAGCAGAAATATGTTTATAATGTATGTGAACATTTGCCAACTGTGATCCTAGTTAGTAGCCATTAGGGGTTAGACTTTTGCTGATCCTTTGTTAATGCTTATATATTGGAGGATTAATTTGTTTCATGGTGCTTAATATGAATGATCATACCACAATATTTCTCTTTTTTAGCTGTAATCTTTTTCTATTAGTAATATTGTTTGCTATCTTATTCACATACCGGTACTACTCATAATTACATGCTTCAAATATTTTATCTTATCTCCCAAACATTTCCAGTTCAAAAATTGAAAATTCCAAGATTGTTTTCCAAACATCAATGTTAACATCATTTCCAATCTTGCAATATTTCAAATATTATTTTACCTTATCTCTCTCAAACATTCCTAGTTTGAAAATTGAAAATTTCAAGATAATTTCCAAAATTGTAACATTATTTCCAATCTTGCAGGCTACAGTGTCGTTGCTGAAGCACATTTTATCTCTCAAACATTTATATTGCAGAATTTGAATATTTTAAGATAATTTCCGAGCTTGTTTTCCAAACATCAATGCTAACATCATTTCCAATCTTGCAGGCTACGGTGTCATTGCTGAAGCACATGCAGGATGTCGCCGCAAGACCTGATGACAAGACCAAGACTCCACTTGAGATATTCAAGTGTCCGCTGTGTGACTACAACACCCTGACCATCAAGTACTACCGCCGTCACCTGAGACAGCACACAGCGGACAGCCTCAAATGCCCGTATTGTGCTTATGAAAGTAAGATCAAGTATCACATGGGACGTCACATAAAGTCCCATCTCGGGGCAGGTATGACAACCTGCTCGTACTGTCCCTTCAAGACGACCCGTTCCGATGTGATGCGCAGCCACCTGCTGGTGCATGAGAAGCAGTCCCCGTCAGTGTTCAGTTGCACCAAGTGCAGTTTTACGACCAAGAAGAAGGAGGAGCTACGGTGGCACAGTCGCACACACCTCAAGTTCCAGAAGATCTTTTCGTGTTCAGAGTGTTCGTACTCGACTCTTCGTCGGGGGCACTTCAACCGACACCTCAACAACCACAACAAGAAGGTACTGCAGTGTCCATGTTGTGAGTACAGCACCAACAAGGCTGGAGTTATGTTCAAGCATGTCGAGCATCACAGAAAGCTTGGGCAGAAGATATATTCATGCACTGACTGCCGCTACATGACTCTTAACCTCGGGACGTACGGACGACATCTTGAGACTCACAAGTACAACTGTACTTTGTGCAACTACACTGCTTCACGAGAGGATTATCTTACTAAACACATGCAGATACACGAGAAAGTACACAACAATGAAGCTGAGTACTCGTGTGATGACCACACAGGACAGGGAACCTCGTCCACGCCTGACGAGTTCCAAGCCATGAGTGGCAGCGATGAATGTATGCCAGACGATGTTATTATAAAGCTCAAAGAATTCAAACGCTCAAAATCAACTGAACCTGATGATTATTCTGAACCTTCTTTGGTCCAAGAAGAGAACAGTGACACTAAAGATGAAATCGAAGCTCCAATAGGAAAGAATGCCCCCAGAAAGTCCAAGACAAAATTTAAAATGAAACTCCAGTCAATGTTTCCATTCCTGAACAGAAATGCTGACGCCATCTCCCCAAAATCTGTGACTGAACCCCTAGTTTCCTTGCCCATTTCCATCACGGAAATTAATGCGGAAGAAAAACCCGATCAGGTCTTGGAGGACCGAGATGCGCTGCAAAACATTGTCTGGGTGAGGCTTCATTTATAGCACAGATGCTATAAATATGTACTGAGTTAGCACAACTAATATATAAATGTGATTATTTACTTGAATGTAACATTTGGCTTTGATGCTATTATAAACTAGGTACCTTATGTTGTTGTTGTTGACTACCTTATCACCATTAGGTCACCACCACCATGTCACCATTACCATCACCATCACCATGTCACCATCACCACCATGTCACCACTACCATGTCACCACCACCACCATGTCACCACCACCACCATGTCACCATCACCACCATGTCACCACCACCACCATGTCACCACCACCACCATGTCACCACCACCACCATGTCACCATCACCACCATGTCACCACCACCATGTCATCACCACCATGTCACCACCACCATGTCACCACCATCATGTCACCACCACCACCATGTCACCACCACCATGTCACCACCACCACCATGTCACCACCACCATGTCATCACCACCATGTCACCATCACCACCATGTCACCATCACCACCATGTCACCATCACCACCATGTCACCATCACCACCATGTCACCACCACCATGTCACCACCACCATGTCATCACCACCATGTCATCACCACCATGTCACCATCACCATGTCACCACCACCACCATGTCACCACCACCATGTCACAACCACCACCAAGTCACCACCACCATGTCACCACCACCATGTCACCACCACCATTCACCATGTCACCATCACCACCATGTCACCATCACCACCATGTCACCATCACCACCATGTCACCATCACCACCATGTCACCATCACCACCATGTCATCATCGCCACCATGCCACCATCACCACCATGTCACTATCACCACCACCATGTCACCATCACCACCACCATGTCACCATCACCACCATGTCACTATCACCACCATGTCATCATCACCACCATGTCACCACCACCAACCAGTCCCCACCACCACCCTGTCATCACTATCATGTTACCACCTTCACCACATTTCACCACCACCACCACCACCCAAATATTGAAAGCAAATGAACCAGGTCAATATTTTTTTTCTGTGCGGAAGGGGTAACAGAATTATTCTTCTCTAACCCTGCACTTGGTAGCGTGGCAGGAAACTGCCGTGCTCTGAACAATCAGACATGTTGCTGGAAGTTTTTATTATCGTTCCTCTAATTTCTTTATATTGCCTTTCAGAAAGTCTCCAGGAAATCCAAGTCCTCTTCTGAGTCAAAAACTTGCAGCAAAGCCTCGGTCAGACCTCCTCCTGCAGGGGGTGACCAAAGCAACTCCACCTCCAAGGGTCCGGATGACTCAAATCCTAAGGGCACCCTTGACCACCATCCTAAGCCTGCCCTTGGCCCTCTTGCTAAACCTCCCCTTGGTCCTCTTCCTAAGCCTGCCCTTGGCCCTCTTGCTAAACCTCCCCTTGGTCCTCTTCCTAATGCCCCTCTGACCCCCGAAGAGAACCCTAACCCCGACGAAGGGGCCGACAAGACGACCTACTGCAGCAACGGACGTATTGGTGTGTTCTCGTGCCTCTTGTGCAGCTTCACGACCACCACCCGCAAGTACCTCAACCGACACCTGCGACGTCACAACAAGATCGAGAAGCTCACGTGCCCCACGTGTAACTACGTCTGCGGGGACGCCATCAAAATGAAGAAGCATTTAGAAGGCCATGTAGGCCTACACTCCTGCCTCCTGTGTCCATATGCTACCGTCCACAAGGAGAACCTTGTCCAACATATGGCCGTCCATAACCAACGTAATGTGGTGTCCAGTATTGCAGGAGGTGCTGATGGAAGGGTCAGCCAACCTGATGGACTAGGAGGAGGTTGTTCTAATGGATTAGTATCCATAGGGAATATGGATCGAGTGGGTGGAAACAATGAGACCTCAGTTCCGTACTCGGGAGCTGCGCAAAGAGAAACGTACAACCTTAAAGAAGAAGATGGATATGACAGTGACATCAGTGAGCCTGCTAACGTCACCATCAGTAAAGTGGGTTATGATGAACATCAGAATGATGACTCCAACCCTTCTACTGAAGGTGGGAGCGCTAATGGCCCACAGATCGAAGACAATCCATGCCATGAGGTGGCGCAGGCTAAACAGAACGTTGGGGGCACACAAATTTCAAATGAAGTCCCAGCCTTGGCACCGCTTTTAAGCTCTAACTTCGCCAGCTTATTGCATTTCTTCCTGAATAATAAGAACTTGGTTCCACCTAAAGTTCAGTCGTCAGTGATAAAAGAGGAACCAGTTGACGATGACCAGAAAGATCAACAACAAACACCATCAGAAAAAGAAGAGGAAGAAGTATCATCGGCTGCCGCCACTTCTGGCCTGAACCTTTTAGCCAGTACCGAGGCCAGCCAACTTCCGCTGTACACGCAGCTGTCCGTCCTGGCCAACATGTCACTCATTAACAACAAGAACCTGTCCACAAACTCTTCTGTTGTGTCCTCAAATAACGGTTATCTCCCTCAGGCTCTAATAACCTCATCCTCTGACCCTGCGGTTGTTTCTTCCGCTTTCGCGGACCCTAACGAAGAGGTAGTCTACTCATGTCGGGAGTGTCCGTACACTACCAACCGCAAAGACCATTTAATACGTCACCACAACCAGCATACAGGCAAAGGCATGCAGTATTGTCCTCACTGTCCATACTCAACTGTCCGCAAAGAACACATGAAACGACACGTAAAACTCCACACAGAAGGGGTTCTTGAATGTACCCTGTGTGAATACAAGACTCGTCGCAAGGAACAGTTCAGGTTACACATGCAGAGCCACGAGGTGGGCGACCATCTCAAGTGTCCACACTGCAGCTACATCACGCTACGCAAGGAACACTTGAAGAGACACCTCAACAGACACACGGTGGACAGACCTGCGCAGTGCAGGTATTGCAGATACACCACCGACAGACGTGACCGCATGCAGAAACATGTGGACAACCTACACAGCCACATCGGCGATGTTGATGCTGTGTTCAGGTGAGACGTGCATTGTAATATAGCAACTTATATGATATACTAGTATAGGTTGGCAAAATTTGTATTCACTTTCATAATATACTAGTATAGGTTGGCAAAATTTGTTCCTTTTAGCAGGTTTCATTGAAGACCAGAGAATTCGTACATTGATTCTACTTACGTCGACCAAAATTTCATCACTTGATGCGCCTTCTAACTTGATAATGAATGATTGATAAATTCGAAACGTTGTTAAAGAAATGAAAATGTCCATCAGTATGCTGATTTTTATAATATACCTACACAAGTCTCCCTACAAATCATATCGTTGTGAAGGAGGGCTAGGTATATTGGATAGCTTGGTTGAGTGGCTGGGGGATTAATATATCCAATATTTATCTATTGGCTAGGGAATTAATATTGGATTAATATATCCAATCCCCTATTGGCTAGGGGATTAAAGTGCAATCTTTTTTTTTTTGTGTCGTCTTCGTTAAAATTTGTTTTATACTCCAATCACATGAGATCTGAACATGAAGTATATACCTACTACTTACTACATAAACTAGTTGTTGTAGTTATAGGACTTTTGCAGTTAATTTCGTACCGTCATTCCACCACCCTGGCTGAATACTATGAATTACACGTTAGGGACAATCTAGTTTTTTTCATTAAATTCTAAGTTTTTTTTTAAGTATAATCTAGGTTTTTTAAAAAAATAGTTGCTGGCACTGGTAGTGTGCCTGGTGTTGACAACCTAACTGCTACAGGTAATTGGCACTAGCAAGAGGTTGTGTACAGTATTTGATAGTACAAATAATAACTGTTAACTGGTGATAAATATTGCAGATATCTGGTGCCTCGTCCTGGCCTGCCTGAGGACATGGAGGCCTCACCAGTGGACATGGAGGCCTCACAAGAGGACACGGAGGCCCAGCTGGAGGACATGGAGGCCTCTCAGGAGGACACGGAGGCCCAGTTGGCCTCCACTAACGACCGGCAGGACAGCGGAAGCCCTGAGTCCTCTGGAGGTGATGCCCTATATATTACGACGCTGCAACAATGGCTTGATTTCTATCATTTCTGTTCTTCTTAACTTTATTGTATTGTTCTCGAGTCACACATTCGCTGTACATTATTGAGTCGGTGTGAATACATATAAATGTTATCTGCTTTTAGGTCTTTATGCTTTGAATCAGTGGTTGGAAAGATCTGGAGTGGGGGCAGTGAGCTATGTTGCAACTGCTAACAAATATATTGCTTTACTAAATTGGAATTTATTTGTGACATACACATTTGTCTTTAACCCTTCTTTTTCAAATTGCAGCATACCAAATATCAGGAGAGGTGTTTTTTTCCTTATGGGTCTTTAGGGGAGGGTGCTAGGAAATCACTGGGGGCGCCAGCCAGCCTGCAAAAGTTTTGGAAACACTGGTATAGAATATATGTTTTGATTAGTTATTAATTTTAAATGTGGGTGTTTTTAATGATGAATATCTGTAACATCTCTTAATGTTTGCACAGATGGTGATTCATTACTTATCAATTTTAAATTAATTTACTTATCAAATGAGGATTGTTAATGATGGATGTCTGTAACATTAATTTATTCATTAGTTATTAATTTTATATCTTTTGATTTTTAATGTTGAATATCTATAACAACTCTAATGTTTGCACAGATGGTGAAGACCTGAGCGAGGTCAGGGCTGGTGCTGCTGACGGCGGCGCTGCTGAGGACGAGTGCTTTGCCCTGAACTTCGTGTCCACCTGCATGGAGGAGCCTTCAGAGGTGCCCTGTCGGGGGAATTTATTTTTTGCTTATTAAAACGAAGCGACATGAGTTACTAAGAGCTGAAGGTTATGCAAATTTGGTACTTTTTCAGGTACCCTCAAGCATAGTGACCCTGGTTAATATTGTCTCACATAGCAACATATGGATAAGATTTTTGGGGACGTTTGTCCACGGTGTTGTGTAATGACTATAACATGGTTTTGGCAGGTCATGTGATGGTCCTAGAATAATTATCAGAGGCCTAAGCCCCTTGTAAAACTGACATATAATCTCCCTCTTTTACTTGGGCGTGACTAATAGGATGGTCATTTGCAATGATAATCCCTGCATGCAACCCCTTCAGGTACCTTCATCAGAGACCTCTTTCAGCTACCTTCTTAGATACCTTCAGCTGCCCCCTACCCCTTCAGTTACCCTCTCCTTGTGCCCCCTCTTAGGTACCCGCTTCATGCACTCCCTCCAATTACCCCCTCAGTTACTCCTTCCTAGTATCCCTCGTGGTGAAACTAATGGCATTTTACCCTNCTACCCGCTGTCTGTACCAGACTACCTGCTGTCTGTACCAGACTACCCGCTGTCTGTACCAGACTACCCGCTGTCTGTACCAGACTACCTGCTGTCTGTACCAGACTAGAATGTACCACACGCAGGCAGCATGCGTCAAAATTGACGCTGCGTTAAAAGCCGTCGTGTGTGAATAGCAGTGAAGATAACGTATGACCACTGAGGTACGACATGAAATACTGCTGTGTGTTTTCTGACGTATGCGGCCTTTCACATCCTGTGTGAAAGGGGCTTAAATGGGCAGTAGAACATTGTTATGGGTGAGGGAGGATGTGGAGTATTGTATGTGGAAAAGGGGGTGCTGGGGAGTATTGTGGGTGAGGAGAGAGGGGTGTTTTGGGTGAATAGAAGGTGAGGGGGATGTAGAACATTATTATGGGTGAGTGGGTGGCTGAGGCATAACATTGTAATGGAGGCTGTTTTCCTTCCGGAAAATAGACGTTAGAAATAGAATGATCCGTCAAGCAGATCCAGCCTGCCAGTCTTTGCCATGTTGTTATCCTCTTTGTCATGTTGATGTCCTCTGCCATGTATTTCTTGTTATCCTCTTTGCCATGTATTTCTTGTTATCCTCTAAAATGCATACATCTCGCAGGCAAGATCCAGCAGCTGTTGCACCAAGAGCTCAACCGCAGCCACACAGCGCAGCAGCAGCAGCTGAGGACGACACGGACGACGAGGGGAGCGGCGTGCCCACGTACCCCTCCCTGGAGGTCGCCCAGATGCTGGCCAAGGCCAAGGCGGACAAACTCATTCTGGGGGAACAGCAGAACATTATTATGGGTGAGTGGGGGCTGATGCATAACATTGTAGTAATGGAGGCAGTTTTCCCCTTCATAAAATAGAAATTCTTGATTATAATCCGTCACACAGATCCAGCCTTCCAGTCTTTGCCTTGTTGTTCTTGTTGTTGTCCTCTTTGCCCTGTTATTGTTATCCTCTTTGCCATGTTGTTATCTTCTGTGCCATGTTGTTGTTATCCTCTAAAATGCATACATCTCGCAGGCAAGATCCAGCAGCTGTTGCACCAAGAGCTCAACCGCAGCCACACAGCGCAGCAGCAGCAGCTGCTTGGTCTGCAACAGCTGCTGCAGCAGAACCAGCTGCAGCAGCAGCAGGTGGACACGCAGCTGCAGCAGCTTGAACTGCAGTTCACATCCTCCTCCTCTACTCCCCCTAAACCTCCCCCACAGCTGAAGAAACCTAAAGTCCTCCCCGTGATCCCCAGGACTCTTGAGTGTCCCTATTGCCCTCACGTCACCTACTGGAACGATGCGCTCCTTCGGCATGTCAGGGCACAGCATAGCGGGGCATCTCTTGCCCAGTGTCCTGTACAAAACTGTAGGTTCGTGGGTACCAATAAACAGGTGTTGGAGTCACACCTTCAGGAGTATCATGCCCTTGGTGAGAGAGGACTATCTAGCAAAACGGAGGACCAAAGTGTTCAGGGTGTTGCAGGAATACTGGGCAGCAACCCTGACCGGAAAACTGTGGAAGGCATCGAAGAAAGCGGTGTTGCACGTGCAGATGATATGGATAAGGAGTGTAGTGCGCCATTGAAGACATTCACTGTTAAATCGAAAGCCAAATCTGCACTGGAACACTTTGAAAACTCGTCTATGGCGTACCAAGAAGGGAAAAAGTTTAGCTCGAACGGATCGTTCCAAGGTTTTGGGGCAGCTGCGGGTGTGAACAACAATAAAAATGGACATTTTAAGCAGATGCAACACAACAGTAAACAAATTAACCAAAAGTTGGCCAGTTCCGTGGCTTGTGGGTCTACCAGTACAAGAGTACCTCTGGGTGCCAGTCGCATGTTGTGTAACCACTGCAGCTACGTCACTAGCCGCCCCTACCACATGAAACGTCACATCACGCGTGTACATAAACAAGCTCAAGTACACGAGTACACCAAGATCAGGGGTGGACACCTTATTGCTGGAATACCCAACAATACCTGTGTCAGAAATAAACCTGCTGTCGGTGATGCCAACGCAGTGGTTGACGCTACCATTACTGCAACCAGCAATGGTGCTATGAACAGAGAGGAACCTGTGGCGAAACATGTTTCTGGTAGTGAAGGTGGTTCTGTTGGAACGTCGGATGGTTCTGACAGTTGTGGTGTTAACGATACTGCTGATGATGGCACCAACGCTGCTGGTGTTATAAATGCTTTAATAGAAAAATCTGTAGACACTTGTAATCCCTGTACAACGACTGCCACCAGCAATGATGTACAAAAATTAATTTGTGATGATAATGGAACGAGTATAACAGCAGCCGCCCAAACCGCATCCACTTCGTCCATCATAACTAAACCTAGATCATCTAGAGTGGATGTAGGGGAAGACCAGGTATTGGAAGGCAAGCGCAGTGCTCTAGGAACCGACAATATTTCTGGGGCTGATCCAGTTACTGAAAGTGCACTTAGAAACTCTAGCACAACTACAGCGTCTACGTCTGGTGATGTGACAGCCTCTGCAGGGCACTCAATCGGAGTTAGACAATCAGTAGAGCCGCCGTGTAAAATAGAAACAAAAAGTAATGATGCAGAAAATCCTGCACCTAAAGAAGACAATAAAATTTCTTATAAAAGTAATGACGCGGGCACATCCAGGAAAAGAAGCAGATCTGTTAGTCAAGCCTCAAAAAGTCCTGTACCAAACAGATCCAGAAAAATCTCTGATCACGTGAGTTCTGAGTCCTGTGAAAATTTTGAAATTCCATTCATTGCTGTAAAAGTCGAGGATCCGGAAAATGAAAATGGAATTGTAAAAGAAGAGGAATGTTCCAATTCAATTTCCCATTGCGAGTTTCCATTTTCTTCTTCCTCAAGTCCTATTATCTCAGGTTCTCCGTCCGTCCGTCAGTCGTTACCTTTGCACAAAAAACGCTCAGCGACCAAGAAGTTGGGTTTACAAACGCCACCTTCCAAGAAACCGAGACTCGGCTCTAAAAATCTAAAATCTCCCTCATCGATTTCAATTGAATCCGGACAACATTCAACTGATGTACACTCCCCAAAAGTCCCGCCTAAACATTCGATGATAAAACTTTCTCCCTCTAAAGTCCCCCCTGAAGTGTACGAACGGATGTGTTCTAAGGAGGACCTAAGTCGCATCTTTTCGGTGCTCATCAGCGAGGGCTGCAAGGCCAACATCCCACAGGAGGTCGCCCTTCTGCAGCACAAACTGACCTCTAATAAGAAGGTTCTAGACCTGATAGCCACTGGTAGTGGTGGAGGTGTATCTGGTACCACTAGTTCCAGCAGCACTGGTACCACTTTCCCCACTAGTGGTACTACCGAGGAAGATGGCACTTGTTTGTGGGACAGATGCCCCCTCTGCCCCTACCAGACAACCCTGAGCACTGACATGGACAGACACTTGGCCCGACATCTACAGAAGCAGAAGGATCTTTGTTGCTCTTTTTGTGGGTACCGCACAAGTCGCAGTGACCACATGAGGTCCCATGTGGCCCGACACACCGGTGAAGGCTGCGTACAGTGCCCCGCATGCTCCTACAAGACCGGACGCAAGGACCACATGAAGCGACACATGGCGAGTTGTAAGAACTGCCAGCAACTCGGCATCACCAACGCCCCTACCAAGCCTGAGGTCTCCTAGCGGATCCCAGCGATCTCCCTAGCGTATCCTGTGCACTGCAAAAGCTGCTCTCCCTAGCACATCCTATGCTCCCTAGGGGACAGCTGATAGAGATTCAGACCTTAATTCTCGTCCGGTTCAAGTCTAACTTGTGGGATAAAATACGAGCTCTCCCTAGAGCATCCTATGCACCCCAGGATCTGCTCTCCCTAGCGCATTCTATATCCCTAGGGGACAACTAATAGGGATTTAGATCTTAATTCTTGTCTGGTTCAAGTCTGCATAGTGGGATAAAATATGAGCTCTCCCTAGCATATCCTGGACACTCCTCCTCTTTATCCACACACCCCCTGAGTCTAGGATATATTGTATCCTACTCCTGTACATTTGTCAATAGATGTACAGGACTTGGGAGAACTGTCGCCATGTTAGTATTGTACAGCTGGAAATTTGGAACAATGTAATTAATCCCGTTAATTTAATTATAACTAACTTTATACACATTAATAAATGGTTATACTAATAATTAAAATTAATTAAGCTGCTGTTAGATTTTCACATTACAATGCTTTTGTAATTATAACCTTTCATTAACTGAAGGGCTATTTTCAGAAGGATGCTTCAGACGCTTCTGATCAATGATTATTATTGACGCCATGATGATTATAGAGAGAAATCTGTTGCTATGGCAACAGCGTCTTGTTGCTATGGTAACAGCGTTTTGTTGCTATGGTAACAGCGTCTTGTTGCTATGGCAACATTGCCTTGCCTGACGCCATCTTTGTTGTTAAGACTTGACAGTGCAATTGATAAGGCTATTCTTACGTGGACACTGAGAGGCACCGCTGTTTTGTTTATAATATCGTATCTATTTTTCCATACACTTAATAAGAAGCTGTCCATTATCTTCTACCCATGTCAACAATGTTATCATTAGGCAACATTGCCTTGCCTGGCAACAGCGTATTGTTGCCGGGGTGCCCCCGTCGAAATAAAATGCATTCACTTCATTGTTTTGATTGAGCGCGTCAAAGTGAAGAGGAATTTCCTACTGTGAGGGCAGCGGTAATGAGACGATATTAGATTGGAGGCGTCGTTAATAAATGCAGTTGATGAAACTTCATTAATTAGGCGTCGTTAATGAGGCATGAACAGTAAGGCGTCAGGGGAGTTATGGCTGCCATGGGAACGAGAAACTGTTGGAAGATATGACTTACGATTGCCTGAGCATAGCTTAGGCTGCCGTACGAACCAGCTACTATAACATAATCATGGGTGAATACATTAGTCGTTCCGTAGCATATGAGTTTTAATGAGCTTAAAACCTAATCAAAAACCGGCACGGCTAAAGAGATTCAGATCTCAACTCTCGTCCGGTTTAAGTCTATATGACGGGATAAAATACAGGCGAAAGCAAGACATATTCAAACAACTGGTACAAGATTTAAGAGCTTGAACATACAGGTTTAGGTTCCGGTCTACGAAAGATGCACCAACGTCCACCAGCATACGGGTCCGAGGCCGTTTAAGCGCCAATAATTCTATGTTAGTTTACGTTACAGGCATAGGATGATGTTAGTTACAGTAATAAATTATGTTATAGGTATAGTTATGCATTGCAAGTTATAAGCAAAAATAAGTTTTTGCGAATGTAAATTTCTTTCAAGATTACGAGGGAAGCAGCATGCACGAATTGATCATGAGCCAAGGACCACAACCCACACGGCTCTTCTCCACGACTAAGGGCGCACGCCAGTCCCAGGGCAGGTCCCAGGCCTGTAGTAGACGTCGGATGGCAAGGCCGAGATGTAGGACCGACAGGCTGCAGTCGGCTACGTTGCAATATTTATTTACCTTTAAAAATAAGTACCACGGAAGTGATACTAGTCTGCACGCATGTCTGATTACTGAACACACGTTTCTGTCCAATGACTCGATGAGCAGTTACGTCCCAAACTACGCTATTCTCGCGTCCTGCCATCACTATACGAACAAGTCAATCGGCTGACAATTGATTGACTCAAATATTTAGCAAATAGTAAGAGGAAAGACTTCACCAAAAAACGTTCGATTGGTTAACATCCAAGACGCATATTCACTCCGAGCTCGGTCTTTGAGAAACCCTACAAAGTCGTGAATGAACACGTGAACATGAATGAGCTGCAGTGATAATTCACGCAGTCAACACTATGACAACCGTTTCTGAAAATAAAGTAAGCCAACAGACACTTATTGGTTGCTGGGGCCATGCTTCCTATGATGCTGATCATAAGATCAATGCCTAAGTTCCCGCATTGATTTACATTTGCAGGGTTGAGGCTAATATAAGTGTAGGAGGCGAGATAATCTATTGCTTCCATGTGAGAGGGCAGAGTAACTCAGGCATTGTGAAGCTGGAGACCTCAACATTGCGCGTTTAGGTCATCATGTTGTACACGTACAGGCTGTCACGCACGACACTGGGTCTGGTCGGAACATCACGCAAACTACCAAAATAATACAGCCTTGCTCCCCGCATGGCGTCATGCGCTTTTCCACTTTTAGTTTTCAATTTCCTTGCGGTGTGGCCAAAAATATTCAAATAGTAAGCAAGTTAATTAAATGAATTGCTACAACCATTATGCTTATGGAGTAATTGTATTTCCTCATCATAGTTGCTGAATATACGGAGCAAAATTTTGTTCCACATGTCGGTGACTCGAAGCGAGAAGAAATGTCGCATGGATGTGTTACAACGCAGTTTTTTAGTTTATAGCTGTGGCCCCTGGTGTTGGTTCTTGTTTCAAATTCTAGTAATCCTTCTGGGACCTTGTATAAGCCATGAGTATACTTGTATACTTCAATGAGGTCACCACGCAGACGTCGAAAACTGAGGCTTGGAAGCTTCATAATCTTTAACATTTCTTCATGAGGTTTGCCTTTTAATCCCTGAATTATCCTTGTCGCGCGTTTTTGGACACTCTCGACTAAATTTTTGTCATTTTCTACTTTTGGTGACCACACGACGTTTGCAAACTCTAGGTTCGGGCGCACGACAACTGCTTCATCGCTTCTGCATCTAGGAACTCGAATGAGCGTCTGGTCAGTCCAAGTCGTTTATTGGCTTTATTAACTTGACCTTCAATACGCTTAGAAAATTTCGACTCATTATTGACATAATTGTTAACATAATACATCTCTTGAATCGGGTTAGTTATTAGACATGTGTCGTTATTGCTCACGCTTAGTCGACTTTGATCATTCTAAACATTTATGAGTGCTAGTGGGGAAGCCATAGACTTAATTACATCTGTTATTTTTTCTCGACTTATAAAATTATGTAAGTTTGGTCCACCTACAAACCACGGATTGTAAGCATTACAATACTACGCGAACTAATGCGACATCAAAGAAGTTTCATATGACTGAACTAGAGCGTTTTTAGCGACCATTCCTATATATTTCCTCCAGTTATCCCTGCGACTCATTTTCTATGAACATTGCTAGCTTATCATCTAGTGTCTAGTTTCTCAACGAGGGAGTTGTTACTTTCAGTATATATGATAAAAGAGCATTAAATAAGCTTTAAATTTATACTATAGTTTGGTTCGCATATTTACTATACGACTTTGTAGCATTAAAGAAGGCAAACATTTATTACAAGAGAAAGTTGTTATTGAATATCTGTGATTTAGGTTAGTCCTATCGCTGGTTCTCGTACAAATTTAGGGACAGGCGATATATATGTTTACATTTTTAAATGCAAAATTGTCGATCTTTTAGAAATCGCTTTATTGGCTGTCTAATTCTTCTGGTGAAACAAGCCCAATACATTCTATGTCAACTGAAATTTTAATTTGTCCGGATGTAATTGATCATCATCTCCATTGATGCAACAAAGTTTGTGTGCGAAATTTAAGTAATGAAATATTCAAACAATTATGAGTCATTCCTGATCTTAACTAAACCGCGTGGTTGGAAGCATCCAAACTACTTCCACTCGGTCTCGTTGGGTTGACCCGATGGTCGTTTAGTGTAACGCGTTTGGCAAATTCCGGAAGTTGAAAGTTTGAGATAACGAAGTATATCAATTGTAAGTTTAAAATGCACAAATCTTCAAAACGATCCACGTTTAATTTGCAGTTACGACGGATATGTTTGCTGACTGCTTTCGTTCGACCGATTGCTGCTGGTAATAGTTAAGTTACGGCTCAGAATTTGCTCCGTGTATTCAGTAACTGCTGTGATATCGTGTTATAACCGCATGGATGTTGTCATCAGTCCAACGAAAATCAAACTAAATTTAATTTTGAAATGTCACCCTTGCGGTGACACTACCGTGCTTGAAGGAGTTGAAGTGATGCTTACGCTGCATGCAAATATGCTTTCACCTTTTTTGAATACATGCTAGGTGCATGCATTCCTGCGCTACACCAACATGATGACGTACACATACAAGATGGAAGTACAACATTGCACAATGCCCGAGTTACCCTGCCATCACAAGTGTAAGCAATAGATTATCTTGCCCCCTACGCTCATATTAGCCTCAACCAAGCAATTGCAAATCAATGCCGGAACTCAGGCATTGATCTTACGATAAGCATCATAGGAAGCATGGCCCCAGCAACAATTAATAAGTGTCGGCTGGTTTACTGTATTTTCAAAGCTGGTGGTGCTAGGGTTGGCTGCGTGAATGATCATGAAGCTCATTCATGTATGCATGTTCATATAAACTTTTGTGCAGTTTCTAAATTTTGTCATCTCATTTTTGTTCAGTGAAATATCCTGACTAATTATTATGAATTGGGATGACACGTACAGGCTGTCACGCACGACACTTGGTCTGGTCGCAACATCACGCAAACTACCAAAATGCAACCGTGAAAGATGACAGCTCACCGCATGGCGTCATGAGCTTTCTCACATTTGGCTTTCATTTTCCTAGAGGCGTGGACACTCGGTAGATATTCAAATAATAGGCAAGTTCATTATTTCTTAAAATAGTTATGGTTAGGGTGTTATTGTATTTCCTAATCGTAGTTACTAAATATGCAGAGCAAAATTCGAGCCGTAACTAGACTATTGGAATAATTTATCTCGTGAACCCAAGGCAGTTATGAGACATGTGTTGTTAATGCTCAAGCTCAGTCAACTTCGATCATTATAAACATTTATGAGTTGCTAGTGGTGAAGTCTTAGGTTTAGTTACATCTGCTATTCTTTCTCAACTTATAAAATAATCTGATCGAGATCCACCAACAAACCTCGGATTATAAGCATGACAATACAACGCAACCTAATACGACATCAAAGAAGTTTCATAAGACTGGAGTAAAGCTTTTGTAGCGACCAAGTATATATATTTCCTCAGCTTACATCCGCAACTCATTTTTTAGGAACGCTGCAGGCTCATTCACATCTAGCAAGGTTACACATAAACTTTGATTTATTAATAATATTTATTTAGTCAACTTACGCATCATTAAAACTCATCAAGTGCAATTGGAATACTGTAGAATATATGTAACCTATATATTCATACCATTAATATTATTCTAAGGCGTTATTACATCGAAAAACTTCAGTTGTTGTATTTATTTGCACATCTTTAATACAGTGTGTAATCCGGTCTCAAAACCTATCTATGTAACTGCGGATAGTAAAAGGTTCTCTTTCCTGTGCTATCCTACAATATTGATAAAGGGATGATGCTAGCGCTGTCTATCAGCAAGCAAGTGACAGTAAATTAGACTTTACGGGATTCACTTCGCTCTGCTAGCATTCCGACGTTCTACACGCTAACTAGGATT
Source organism: Hyalella azteca (assembly GCF_000764305.2). Classification (NCBI taxonomy): domain Eukaryota; kingdom Metazoa; phylum Arthropoda; class Malacostraca; order Amphipoda; family Hyalellidae; genus Hyalella; species Hyalella azteca. The sequence continues at coordinate 16,622 of NW_025944997.1, read as the reverse complement.
CAATTATCATATGTAAATGACATTCATCTTACACTAAGTACATTTCACATGATTGTTCAATTTATCCATGAAGCCGCACTATCATTTCCACATGATATGATATAATACTTTAAATAACTTGAATGATGCGATAGATGAATAAAAAGATGAATAAAAAAAAATGGTGCATTCAATCGCAAATGGAATTCATGGCTGATTAGGATGTGACACAAGTCAACTCTGGGTGTAGTCCGATCCATAACATATGATAGAAGCATCAGATAAATTTTAATTTGATTCTATAGTTCGCTTCGCGTATCTATTGTTCGACTTTGTAACATAAAAGAAATCAGATATTTATTACAAGAGAAAGTTGTAATTGAATATTTGTGATTTAGGTTATAGTCCTATCGCTGGTGCTCGTACAAATTTAAGGGCAGGCAATATTTATGTTTACATTTTTATATGAAAAATTATTATGCGATCTTTTAGAAATCAGTTTATTGGCTGTCTAATTCTTCTGATGAAACAAGCCCAATACATTTGATGTCAACTAAAATATTTATTTGTCTAAATCTAATTGATCATCATCGTCTTTGATACAAGGAAAATTTGTTCGTGAAACTTAAGTGAGATAAAATTAAAACAATTTTAAGTCCTTCCTGATATTAAGTAAACCACGTGGTTGGAAGCATCCATGCTACATCCACTCGATAGCGTTGGGTTGACCCGATGGTCGATTTTGTGCAAATCGTTTGCTAATTTTAGGAAGTTTAAAATTTAAGAAAACCAGGTATATTAATTCTATGTTAAAAATGCACGAATCTTCAAAACGATCTACGTTTAATGTGCAGTTACGACGGATATGTTTGCTGACTGCTTTCGTTCAACGGAAGGCCGCTGTTAATAGCTGAGTTACGGCTCAAAATTTGCTTCGTGTATTCAGTAACTGCGATATGGTCGCAAAACCGCACGTGCAAGATACTAAGTAAATATCGCAAAAATATATCAAATAAAATTAATTTTGAAATGTTGCTCTTGCGGCGACGCTATAATGCATACAGTAATTTAGGAGATATTTACGAAGTTAATAAAGATGCTCTCATACCTTTTTAATGTATGAGACGTTTGACGTTCCAGAACGTTTGACTTTCTGGAGTAGTGCTCCATTCGCTTTAACATGGCACTTACAACTATAGGATGGTTCATCTTCATAGTGTCTCCAAACGACCGGTACTTGCAAGGAACGTAGCGACTGCTTTAATGATGAAATGCTGCGTTTCCTTCTGACAGTCTCCTTTACCAGTATTAATTCGCGAATACTAATTCGCGTGGTCGAGGAACCCTTGCCCAAGCTCAAAAGAGACTGTTTCAGTACTGGCGTGCAGCACTATAATAACTACACTCGAGTAGGAAGCTCTCAATAGTTTTTTTCCATGTTGCAGGTGGCACACAGGGATCAGTCAGACATAAAGAATCTGCGCAGGTATGCAACCACGCCTACGTGTTTGACACAGGGATGAGTCAGGCATATAAATTTGAGTGGGTATGCATTTACGCCCACATGTTGCAGCCGAAAGAGGGCCTGTACAACTGCGAAACGTGGACATCTTGCATGCAACCAATGGACAGGGGGTAAATCATCCCGAACAGTCAGTAGGTGATGACCCTTTCCCAGTAACTGCAACTCCTACGTGTTTGACACAGGGATGAGTCAGGCATATAAATTTGAGTGGGTATGCATTTACGCCCACATGTTGCAGCCGAAAGAGAGCCTGCACAACTGCGAAACGTCGGGATTTTGCATGCAACCAAAGGACAGGCGGTATGGTGGCCAGTGGTTGGCAGGGTGGCCCAGTGGTTAAAGTTCAGAGTACCAAGATTGGCGCAGAGAGGCGCGGGTTCGATCCCAGCTCTGAGCGCCAATTTCTGGTCAGAATCGGCGAGGAGGCCGGGCGGGCAGTGAGTTGTGAGTTCGAGACCGCAAAATGCTGTGAATGTTCTGCGATGTTAAGAATCGGCGAAATAAACGCTGAAACCGCTATTAGTATTATTATTTATTTATAAATCAACCCAAACAGTCAGTAGGTGATGACCCTTTCCCAGTAACTGCAACAGAATGGCGCCAGTCTGCCAGCTCGCGCGCAAGAAATTATCTGTTAAGCCAGTGTCTTTGGTCAAAGTATTCAACAGGATTGAAGAAGCTATGGTTAAACTCATGTCTCAATTTGCCAGCTCGGTCTGCCAACTCATTTCCACTAATGTCTGTTCATTGATTACATGAGGAATGAATCTTCGTACCTTATCAATAAGCAGCACAAGGCTCTTCAAAAGAGTATTGGATAGAATTCGTAACTCGGTGAACATAAATATTAACATTGACGCAACTTCCGAAGTACACTTGCAGGGTCTTTGTTGATATACAGAGATTCAATAATTAACACCTGTGAGAAAGAACATTGTTACAGATCGGTGGTTCAATATATAACTAGCCACTGCGTAGATTGGCTCAGTGGCTACAGTTTAGATTTACCAGGTTGGAGCAGAGAGGTGCAGGTTCAATCCAGCTCCATGCGCCAGTTTCTGGTCAGACTCGGCAAGGAGCCGGGAGGATTCGCGAAGCAAAATCGAAGCAGCGAGCTGCGTGTTCGAGACCACGCAAGTGATGAATGTTCTGCAATGTTAAGAATAGGCGACGTGTCTAACGCCTATCGAATGCTAAAAAAGCTAACACTATATTACAATTATTCAGAGTTTAGATCGGATCCGCATTTCGACCGGCGACGCATTTGTTGCCGCATCCGCTTCTTCCTGTGTTTTGTGTTAGGTGAGATATCAATACAGGGTAGTTTCGATAAAGCAAATTTTGTGATTAAAGTTATCACTTGTTGTTAATGTGGAATAATGGAACTTGGCCTGGGGCTCCTACTGGACAGGTAATTGGTTTTTGCATCGCTAACTTTTATGACACCTGAATATTATTGCTTAAATTGCACAGTTTATAGAGGGGTAAACATAAAAGTAGACTTAAAAGTTAAGTTACCGAGTCAAGTAGGTATAAGGTTTCTAATCGATGGTACCTTGATATAGACTTGACTATAATTATGAGAGTTATGATAGTACTCAAAAACTGTGTCCAACCTAATACTTGTACAAAATAAGCCTTATTATTGCAAACCAAACAAGAACTTCAAGAAGCAACACAAAAGTGATGTGGCTGTTTGTGGCATTTGAACTAAGTCCATGGTCAGGAAGATGTGCCAGGTGCGCGGGAATTTATTTTGTCATTTTAACGACCTGCGCGGTGCGCCGTACTACGTTGGTAAAAAAATGCGCCGTGCGCCATACTTTAGCAGTGTGGAATTTTAGAGGGATATTAAATTAACCAGTACACATAGCATATTTGAAAGCAGGACCTGAAAGCATAGTGGCAAACCAGAGCTTTTTTAGAATCAGTTCATTTTTAATTTCCTCATTTACACAAGATTCAAGCCAATTTCTTAAGTATGATAATGCTTGTATCCAGGATACTTTACTGGTCTACTTATAGGACTCAAAAATGAACTTGAGGGAGAGTCTAAAAAACTCTCTGCTTTGCCACTATGNCCACAAACTGCTCCTGCGCGGCAGCGCGACGTAGAATTGATGGCCGGGATTGCGCGAACACGTGCGCAAAGAGAATCAATTTTCATTACATTGCGCCAACTGTGCACAGCAATAGCTTAAAAAAAGTGAAAATGCGCGGGAAAATTCACCGAAAACATACATCATCCTGAGTGTGGAACTAAGTGACCAACTAATGTAAAGTGAAGTAGGACACGTTAATGGAAAGAACGCAACAGATGAATGCTTATTAAGGGAGCACAGCCGTGTCCCACCAATTTTGTGCACCAATAAGCCCTGAATCGAACGCCTTGGATCTCTCCGCGTCTCTGGACCTACACCAATCAGCCGTGCACCACTAGGCTTTGTCCTCTTCCGGCCTTGACCTCCACCTGCCGTGCACCACCAGGCCGCAGATCGAATATGACTTCCGGGCATCGTTAAATTACGTAATTTTATGTTCGCCGCATCTAAGGTTAGGTTTCAGATAGCATAGTTCTGTTCCAAAATTTATCATCATTCGACAAGTGGCCTTTCAACCCAGGGCAGGAAAAGTCTTATTTTTGTCTGAAATATCGCGGCTCTAATATCATATAATTTCAGTAGGTATGAAATCTCGCGGCTCAAATGTCAGAAATTTTTGTTTGATTGAAAAATCGCGCTTTGCACTTTGCAAACATGTCACTTCATAAAATTTTCAACTTCCGCAATCCGCATTGCTTTACTGTTCCCGCCCAAATATCCGGCAGAAAAAACATAAACATCGTAATGTAAACAAAACAACTAAACGTTTTGTTGAAGATCGTGCATAGTTGCGGTCATGTCAAAGTGGTCAGACTGCATTAACATGTGCTCAACTTACAGTAAAGACAAATTTTATTATTGCCATTTGACTATTTAGTCTGTGTTAGGGTAAAATTAGAGATTTGGGTAACCCGTGCATGGACTTTGTAAATAAATTCGTGCCTCGTAAAGGGCTTTTCATGGCCAAGATGTGGAATTCACGGCTTGGTGAAATAGAATCACGGCTCGAAGAAATGGAATCACGGCTGGCAAATCCATAAAACCAATGCTCAAAAAATTCAGTCGCGGCTCACCAAGCAGATATATTCCATGCCTGTTTTGACCCAGAGCTGGTTTGACCCACGGCCTAGATACGGACAGCTTTAAGTGTTTAGGCTACGTTCCGGAAGGCAGGAGTCATGATAGTCCATTACATCTAGGGCAGTAGTGGTCTTCAGCAGGCGACCCACTTATTAATATGAGAATATTGAATTTTTGAAGATGCAATTTTGTAGCAAACACAAATGTCATTTCATCTAGGTGATCTAGCTCTAGGCCTCTAGCCCAGTAAGCCAACCAGGGTAAACGCAGTACCGGTATATTCCAGCATCATGGGTAATTCCAACACTTCTCGATTTTTTTCCTTTATATTAAGCTTTTTCTTAGTTCCAGGCATTCGTTGATGGTTGAAATAGTGATGTCATACTTTTGCACGCCATACTCATGCCAAAACACTAGGTCTGGGCCGTCTAGTGGGAAAATGTTGAGATCCAAAGAGAGACAGTGCACGTCACCTAGCAAGAACATTGAAAAAATTGTCAAAGTTGATAGTTGACCTTGCTCTACCAAATAGTGATAAACTGTTTGTGTAGAAAGAATATTATGGTTTGAGACTTTTAAATAAGTCTGTGAATATATTAGGAATCCTTTAAGTATATAGTAGTCAGATGGGGTAAGACAGGACCAAAATCACTAACAGGCATATAGCATCTATATAGTCAAATGGGGTAAGACAGGATCGCAGGCTTCATGGGGTAAGAAAGGACCGGCCCATGGCGTGCATTCTAATTGCACTGAATTTAATTTGATAAAAGAATACGTTAGAGCAATCATTGCCTGTCATTTCAGTGTTTGTTTTAACCCTCTTCTGCAAATAATAAATTTCTGGCAAATTTTTAAAGAAAACCTATCTAAAGAAGGGTCACAAAATAGTTAACCCTGTTTGGGAAATAAGCTCTGTCTAATGACAAAAAATTTTTTGGCCAAGTTTGTGGATGTAGGCAGGTAACCTTAAGTAATAGGCAACTTTTGAGATATACTAGGCATTCCTACCTGCTACCATCACTGCCTGACATCTATTCTAAAATGGTGCTTGGAATTAGACACACACAGCTCGTTCCAAGCTGTGTGCAAAAATTAAAATTTTCTTAATTAAAAGCTTAATAGCTCTTAATTAAAAGCCTAAATAAGTAGAATTCAATATTCAATAGTGTTCTAATTCCAAGCTGTGTTGTATTCCAATACAGCTCACACAGCGATCGGAATTTGAACACAAGAGTGTCGGAATTACAAATTAGTAGAGTTTGAAGCGCGGCCGGAATTAGTCTCACAAAATGCCGAATTTAGTCACGCACAGTGTCGCACTGTGTCGGAATATATGGATTTGGTAGGTTTGCATTCTAAAGGCTTTTAAATAAACATGGCAACATTTTGTGACGTTTCATTGTTGCTGGCACGTAGTGCAGTGTTTGGAGAGTGACGTAAAGCAAACAGAACTCGAGTTGCACGTATGGTTTTTTTTATAGCCATTCATTTTTTGCTACGTCCTTAAAGTGTCGGAATATCCCGTGTTTACCTCAGTGACCACCTCACTGATCTGCCAAATTGGTGATAGTAATGCTTTACTTATTTTCAAAATTGCTACACTTGCCATGGATAGACACATAATTATGAATGTCATACAACTGCTCTTCCCATCCTAACCTTGAAACTATTAAGTTTATGTTTATTAGCATTGATTATATCAATCAACTTGTACAATCCTAACAGTTGTAACAATACTACATATATATACTACAAGGATAGGCAGGGTGTACCGTGGCCCAGTGGTTAAAGTTCAGAGCCAGGGTGCAGAGGGTGGAAGCAGCGTTGCCAATATATGGGTTTTTAAGCCCAAAGGGTTGCCAACCAATTTCAAGATGCGTCGCCAGGTAATTTTCAATGAAAAGCCATTTATGCTGAGTAATGAAAAACTGTTTACAAGCCACAACTTATTTACAAGGTTGCATGCACGTGTTACCCCAAATAACTAATTTTACCCTAAAAACAGTCCGATTGTGCAGCAAGTGTCAACTGAACATGTGATAATGCAGTCTGACCGCTCTAATGTGACCGCAACTACGTAATCGTAAACTTGTTGTTTACATTTGCTTAGGATATTTTGGTGTGAACTCATCGCAACTGATTTTCAGACAAGCTTCACTGCATCCTGATCCATCCAATGTACCGGAAACCTTACTTTTTTCTAAATAGTTGGCCGAAGACTGACAAATATATTAAATGCAAGAATTTCAATCTAAATGTGTTGGCAAGATCTTCTGAAGGCGTAAATTTTACTACTGAAGTGTCGCCAAAGATCTTGCAATATTCATCCACTCTGCACAGTGGGTTCAGAGTACCAAGATTGGAGCAGAGAGCCCGAGAGAGTCACGGGTTCGATCCCAGCTCTGTGCGCCAGTTTCTGGTCTGAATCGGCAAGGAGGCCGGGTGGTTAAGTAGAGCAGAATTGTAACAGTGAGAACCCAGTTTGAGACCGCAACATGCTGCAAATGTTCTGCGATATTAAGAATCGGCAACCGGCCTACAGTCTAATATACGCTGAAACTGCTAGTATTAAATTATTATTATTAAGGAATGCTATGCCCTATGGTTGCTTTAAATTAACCAAACTCCTTAACACATTAAGTGTGGCCTGACCCAAGTGTGAGTTGTATGACCATTATGAAATATGACATAGCTGCAGTGCTGCACTTAATCTGTTAATTGTCCCATATCTTCAATGAATGTTTATTTAATTTTTATTTTTCAAATCTGTTTTAATCTTTTTCACATATCTTTCTATTTTCTCTTCTTATTTTACTTATATTTAATATAGTTTTTGAACTCATGATCATTGAATCTCTTCATTGAAGATATGGTGAACTAGCTTGGCATTGCCTTTTCTTCGATACATATCCCTACAAGTCTTCAAACATATTACAAGTCTTCAAATGAATCTAATTATTATTGTATCATTTGCCTCAAATTGCCTGTTAGTGAAAATTTTTATTGACAATCACTTTTTAGGGTAATTTAAATGCTGTAATTTTCTCATCTATTCTTTGATGTGGTTCACGGCAGGAGTCCCAGCTGACATACCTGCAGCAGCAGGCGCAGCAGTACTCCCAGGCGGGGGCGGCCACCATGTACGGCGGCCAGCAGGCCTGGCCAGTCACTCCTAACCAGCAGTGGCTGCAGTGGGGGCAGGTCAGCAGCCATTTACTGTATAGCCAAGTAAAGATTACTGTAAATATTAGTTGAAGTTATTAATACATTCATGTTCACATATTCAGAGCAGAGAAATATCCATGTTCATATGCAAATATACTACAGATGGTATATCACATATACATGTTCAATCCATCAGTGAAGCTTGCTGACTGTATAGCCAAGTGAAGATTACTCATTACTGTAAATATTAGTTGAGGTGATTAATACATTCATGTTCACATATTCAGAGCAGAGAAATATCCATGTTCATGCTACCAATGGTACATCACATCACATGTTCATGTAATCATGTTCAATGTGAACAATATTATTACTCTAGAAGTCTATGTTATTCTATTCCACAAGAAGCATCTTTTTCTGGAGTAGTGAACTTTCAAAGAAAATTGTTATAAAACACTCAAAATTCTTTACACTGGAAGAGCAGCAGTTTATTCTCAAAATATTCTCATGCCAACTGAATAATGCACAAGACTGACATCAACTGGGCTTTATATGAATCATGTAGATTGCAAAGATTTTCAATTTTTTGCTGATATCCAAGTGAATTTTCAAAATTTTATACTGACTTACGTGTATGTTAAGTTCTAATATGGGCGATATCTAGAAATTTCTTTCTATGGACAAAATTATCATTGAGATTCTATTGCTTTTTTATGTTGAACAATGTGAGGAAGGGTATCAATTCCTTTACCTGGCTCTGAAGCTTGCAACTCTAAAGTATAAAATTTATTTTTTGACTGCCAGAAAACTGGTCAGAATTTTCTTCAGTTTCTTCTGTTACCAGTGGAAAAAAATTTCTTTGCTAATTTTCATGTATTTTAAAAAATTTCTCTCGGGCTTATCAAGTCAATGCATGACTGCAATAAAAAAAATATGGCTTTGTAGCCTTACTTTGGATTTGGATTCATCATACATTTATTGTGATCACTGATATATTCCTTGACCAAATTTTATTGATTTGATTTTCGCCTTTTTAATTCTGAATAATGGCACAATGTGAAGGTTAAAATCCCTAAACTTTCCCGTTTGAGCTTGTTATTCTCTCATCCCTTCAGATGTATGGGAACTTCATGCCCCCTTCCATGCCCCCTCCATCGATGGTCACTCATCCAGTAGGGGCTATGTATGCCCCAACCCCCACTGCAGTCCCCCCCAACCCCACACCACTCCCCGCTCAAGCTCCCGCTCTTCCTCCACCATCTGCCAGCTCAGGTCCTACCAATGAAACTACTTCAGGTAATGCCACCAGGTCTTTGCATTTCAATGTAACAAGTATTATTTTTAGCATATTTTCTCATAAATAAAAAAACACTATTGTGCTTGCCATGTCTGTCTGTCTGTCCATCCGTGACTTCACATTTTTGTTGATGAGAAAATGTGCTCTCTGTCACTCACTGCAGTGAGTACTGAGTTATATTTTTTTAAATATATGTTTTGTTTCAATTCATTATTAAAACAACATTTCTGCCAGCCTAGATTACTTGTCTAATATTGCTCACTGTCTGGAATTAATAAATTTTCCTATTTCAAACATACTTTGAATCAGTAGATGAGGTGAAGGATAGCCAGGACATGTTTAGTGCAAGTAATAAGTGTCTCAGTGGACATCAGTGTGATGGTTATTGTTGAAATTCACTAAAAAAATTCTGCTGGACACTTTAAGATATAATTCTAGGGGTTAACCTATAAACCAAAATAGAATCTTTGAACCAAAATAGAATCTTCAAATCCAAATAGAATCTGTGAACCAAAGTTGTCAGCAGATTGGAGTAAAATATTTATTCTTATCCTGTACTGAAAATATTTTTATTCTTATCATTGCTGAACATGAGAAGTAGGCAGGAAGCAACATGTTTGCTTATTTGCATTGAAGCATCCACATATTTTGTATATTATGTATTATCAATATGTGGTTACTTGTATTATGTATAGAATTGGATCAAATAATGGATGCAACAAATGAATGGATGCTAATTGGATATACTGTCAGCTCAAAAAAATATCAGAAAATATTGGGTCATTACACTAGACCAAGTTTATCACTTCATAAAATTTATAATAACAACTGATTAGGTAGCGTATTAATTATTAGTTATTTGCTAGTAGTTCCACAAAAACCTGAAGAGCCCATAGAAGAAGAGGAGCCAATGCCTGAGCTGGACGAGTCACAGGACGCTGAACTGAAGGAGTTTGACGAGCAGTTCCGTGGGTGGGAGGATCAGTTCAACCAGTGGAAAAAGGATAATGCTGACCATCCTGACAAGGAGGCCCTCACCAAGTTAGTCGTGTGAACCAAGAATTACTATTCTTTATGTATTCATTACCCATCAAGTAATTAAAATTTGATTGAGAATAAGTCAAATGTTGTTAACNATATTTCTCAGAGCTGCCAATAGTTCAATAATTGATATATTTCTCAGAGGTCTCAATAGTTGATATTCCCTCATTAAAGTCTATTGGACTGGTAGGTATGAGGCTGACTGGAACAAATGGCGTAAGCAGCTGCTGGAGCAGCGGGACTCCATCAAGGCTGCTAAGCTTAAGGAAATAAAAGATAAGCACCAGCAAATGCTGCAGAAAAAGAAGGAACATAAAGAAAAACTTGATAAACAACGCCTGGAAGCTGAAGCTCTCAAACAACAGCAGCAACAACAGCAGCAGCAACAACAGCAGCAGCAGCAACAACAGCTGCAGCAACAACCTCCACAGCAGCAGCAGCATCCTTATTATGGAGCCTCAGCGACGGCAGCTCCAGCCACGGTAAATAAATTTCCAGGTTAATTTTCTTCTTCATACATTGGAATGATAGCTGAAAAACATGGACTTGATTGCATTCATTGTTAGCTTGACTCTTTAGGTTTCAGTAAAATATAGTACAATAATGTGTTATTTGTTGAGATTTTTTGTCATTTCATATTAAAAAAAATTAATGTAAAAGGGAGGAATAGAGGCTGTAAAAACAGTGCCACGGATTTTTAACCAATGCTGGAAGGTTTTGTGTGATACGTACTTAATGTTACAACTATTACAGATATAAAATCTTATATATATTGTGTATAATTGTTTCAGAACTACAACTACCCAAGGTCTCAGTATCCTGGCATGGGGGGTGATACTCCCTATGTCAATTTCTCCAAACCCCCACCAGGAGCTGGGGGTGATCACTCCAACACCTCCACACTCCCTCCCCTCCCACCTTCCGATGCCGCACCAGTAAATATTGCTCGACCCCCTCCTGGGTTTGCGGGGGGGCCAGGGGCCCTACGAGATGAAGGAGATTTTGGAGGAAAACGGACTCACGATCCCTACACTGGGGACGAGGACCCTAGCAATGAAGGGGACAGGTGTGCCAAAATTCAAAAGTTTGGCGGGGTTGATGAGAGGTCACAACCTCCCGAGGGTTATCCCAAGCATATTGCCCATCTGTCTCCAAAGAGGGATGAACAAAAGGGTCGGTTTGATGGATATCCTGACCAATTTGGAAGGACTTCCGGACCACCTCCACATGACAGGACTCCCATTAATGAAGGGTTCGCAGATGCTTATAGACGTCAAGGGTTAGAGGGTCCTGGGGATCACGAAGGTTCGTTAAGCCATGGGGGGTTGAGTGGGCAGAAACGCTTCGAAGACTGGGATGAACGAATCGATGGCGGTGATGCTGCAAGAGGTCCGAGAAGAGCTGTGGATCTTTCTTCAAACGCAGACCGAGATCTGCGACGTCCTCCGATAGCACCTTCGGGGCTCCCTTCGCCATCAGGAAGGTTTGGGGGAGGTGAAAGCTCTTTTCACGAATCAGTGAGAGGTGAAGGAATGGGAATGCAGCCCGATTTTGACTCGACGCGAGGCCCCACTTTGCGAGATCGCCTTGGGTCCCCAAGAGAACCAGGAAGAGACAGTAAATTTGGTCCCGATAGTCGCCTGGGAGAATATGGTAGAGATCTTGGGTCTGGGGGAATTTCGAAAGGATTTGATGATGGCTCAATGGGACCTCCAAGAGGATTCAGTGACGATGGTCGTCCCTTGGGACCTCCAAGAGGATTTGGTGACGACAGCCGACCTTTGAGACCTAGAGGATTTGATGCCGACGGCCGTCCCTCGGGACCTCCAAGAGGATTTAATGCCGACGGCCGTCCCTCGGGACCTCCAAGAGGATTTAATGACGACGGCCGTCCCTCGGGACCTCCAAGAGGTTTTAATGACGACGGCCGTCCCTCGGGACCTCCAAGAGGTTTTAATGACGGCCGTTCCTCGGGACCTCCGAGAGGATTTAATGACGACGGCCGTCCCTCGGGACCTCCGAGAGGATTTGCTGACGACGGCCGACCCTGGGGGCCTCCAAAAGGATTCGATGGAGACAGCCATCCCTTGGGACCACCAAAGAGTTTCGGTGGAGGCAGTGATGCCACTGGAGCAAGGGGACTGGTGGGTGACCGAGGGAGGCCAAGCGCTGGTGGTAGCAAGGAACAGAAAGATGATGAAGTTGAAGATGACGACTATGCTGCGTTTCTGAGAGCCCAAGAAGAATTCGACCGCTTCAAGCAAGGAAGTCCAGACGATGAGGAGGAAGCATCGTTCCCTTCTATGGAAGGTTCCTCAAGGAATCCTCTGAAGGCAGGAGATGGCGGTTGGGATGAGGGTAGGGGTTCAGGCAGAGGAAGGCCAGGACCTGATGCAAGATCTGAAAGGGGTGGCTTTGGGCCCAATGCAGGACGTGGACGAGGCGGATTTGGACTAGATCTTGATCGCCGTCCAGAAATAGGACCTGAAAGTGGTGGTCCAGGACCTGATGTAAGATCTGGAAGGGGTGGCTTCGGACCCAATGTAGGACGTGGACGAGGCGGATTTGGACTAGATCTTCATCGCCGTCTAGAAATAGGACCTGAAAGTGGTGATCCAGTACCAAATATTAGACCCGGGAGAGGTGGATTTGAACTAGGCAGAGGACGTGGGGTGGAAATCGGTCATGGAAGGGGTGATTTCCGGCCCGATTTGCGCCCTGGACGTGGCTCTTCTGTACCTGATATAGGACCTGGCAGAGGAAGGCCTGGGCTGGAATTTGACCGTTCTAGAGGAGGGCGCGCTTCGGGTTTTGACTCCCCTCAGATAGGACTCAGGGACAGAGATGAGCCTTTCCGCGGCAGGGGACGTGGAACTTTTGAAAACCAGCCAAACTTTGACGGAGGGCCTTTGGGAACTGGTCGGATCAGTGAGGATATGCGAAGGTCGCCCAGTTTTGCAGATCCTTCCTCAAGGGGCCGTTGGAGTCAAAATTTCGGAGACAGCTTCTCGAGAGGTCGAGGTCATCATATCGGAGATGGCGGTCGTGGTATCGTGTACTCCCCCACGTCTGATGGACTCGCCCCAGACGAGGATAACATCCAGGTCATGGATATGGACTTGGATTCAAAGAGTAACAATGGTGACGAGGATCTCAGGGATGGTGATTCTGGGGGTAGACGAGGGTTCCCCGTTGCCGACGGTTCCCGCTTCGGGAGCTCTCCTATTTCTGGGGATCCTAACTCGAGGTTTGGCCCTCATGGAGAGCAGCCTGGTCGAGGACGATGTTTTTATCCGACTGAGGAGGAAAGGAAATTCGATGAATTAAGTGGCAGGGTACGTGAGGATTTTCTTCCCGGTGGCATGGGACGTGGAGATTTCTTTCCCGGTGGCAGGGGTCGTGGGGATTTCCTTCCCGGTGGCAGGGGACGTGGAGATTTCTTTCCCGATGGTAGGGGACGTGGGGATTTCCTTCCCGGTGGCAGGGGACGCGGGGACTTTGCTCCTGATGGAAGAGCGTGGAGATTTCCTTCCCGGTGGCAGGGGACGCGGGGACTTTGCTCCTGATGGAAGAGGACGCGGTGAATTTCCTCCCGGTGAGGGCTTTGGTCGTGGAAGAGACCACCCTTACGGACACGTGGATGCAGATGACCGCACTGCTTTTGCCGATAGGGGTCGCGGAGGACCCTCAGTTCGGGGTCGTGGCCGAGGAGAAGACGTAGAGGGTCGGCTGTTCATGGCTGGTCGTGGCGGCGACATGGACGATAGGGGCCCATATCCTTTGATGGACGAAGGACTGCGCGGTCCAGGAGGACGGGGAACGGAAGGTCCCGGAGGACGGGGAATGGAAGGCCCTGGAAGACGAGGAGTGGGAAGAATTGAAGGCCCTGGAGGACGAGGAATGGGAGGCCCAGGCGGACGGGGAATTGACGGCCCAGGAGGACGGGGAATGGAAGGACCAGGAGGACGGGGAATGGAAGGCCCAGGAGGATGGGGAATGGAAGGCCCTAGAGGACGAGGAGGCACAGGAGGACGTGGAATGGGAGGCCGTGGTGGATGGGGAGTGGAAGGTCACGGAGGACTGGGAATGGAGGGCCCTGGAGAACGAGGAGTAAGAGGCCCAGGAGGACGGGGAATGGCTGGCCCCGAAGGACGAGGAGTGGAAGGCCCTAGAGGACAAGGAGTGGGAGACAGTGGGCGGGATATGTACGGCCCTGGGGAAATTGGACGACCAATGAATGGTCCTGGGGGACGAGGGTGGGATATGGATGGCCCTGGAGAACGCGGACGAGATTTGGACGGACCAGGTAGATGTGGACTGGGTGCGGATGGCCCTGTGAGACATGGACGGGAAATGTTCGGATCAGAAGGATTTGGACGGGGAATGGGAGGCCCAGGAGGGCGAGGAGTGGAAGGTCCAGGAGGGCGGGGAATGGGAGGCCCAGGAGGGCGGGAAATTGAAGGTCCTGGAGGACGGGGAATGGATGGCCCTAGAGGCCGTGGTAGAGGAATTGATGGCCCCGAGGGACGGGGAAGAGAAATAGACGGTCCTGGAGGCTGGCGACCGGAAACGGTGTCCCCTGGAATTCGTGGGCGTGCAATGGACGTCTCCGGGGGACTGGGACGAGGGTTCGATGAAACTCTACGCTGTCTGGTGGACGCAAATGGACGCCGAATATCGGAAGGTGGCCGAGGACGGGGAACTGAATATGGACCAGGGTTCCCCAGCCCTCGAAGGCTGAGCTCCCCTAGAGGTAGGGGAAGGTTCGGGGGAGAAAGAGACCCTGAAGTGATCCTAGAGTACGAAGACTCGGGGAGGGGCCGGTATAGGGGGAGAGGAGGAGCTGGCCCTCCCCCCACCAAGCGGAGCCGCTTTGAAGACGAAACCCCTGTTAACAGGTGGGTTCTTCTATTATCAATTAACCTTTTAACTAACGCAATTTTTATTAATACTTTACTTATGTGTTTCGAATATCCAAATCTCATAGGAAATGCTGTAATGTTATTCATAAACGAACTGTTAGCCAATAATATCTTGAATGTTGGTGCAGAATAGCTGCTGATATCTGGTTTGTTGCAAGTGTTAGTGGGTTTTTAATCTTGAGAGGCCAAACCACTAGATTTCTAGTATTTGTAACTACTAGACTTCTAGTTACAAATCCTAGAAGTCTAGTAAGTACTAGTCTTCTAGGATTTGTTCCTGGAACGGTTTCTGATCCTGAAGTTCCTTAATGTNCTCAGCTGCATCGTAATCCATCCAACGTACCGGAAACCTTACTTTTTTTCTAAATAGTTGGCCAAAGACTGACAAATATATTAAATGCAAGAATTTCAATCTAAATGTGTCGGCAAGATCTTCAGAAGGCAAAAATTTGGCTACTGAAGCGTTGCCAAAGATCTTGCAATATTCATCCACTCTCTGCACAGTGGGTTAAGCACAGCAGAATTGTAGCAGTGAGTTGCTAGTTCGAGACCTCAAAATGCTGCAAAATGCGAATGTTCTGCAATCTTAAGAATTGGCGACCGGCCTATGGCCAAATAAACTCTGAAACTGCTAGTATTATATTATTATTATTAAGGAATGCTATGCCCTATGGTTGCTTTAAATTCACCAAACTCCTTAACACGTTAAGTGTGGCCTGACAGCCCTGACCCAAGTATGAGTTGTATCACCATTATGAAACAGGGGCTGGAAAAGTCCTATTTTTGTTTGAAATATCGTGGCTCTAATATCATATAATTTCAGTAGGTATGAAATCTCGAGGCTCGAATGTCATAAATTTTTGTTTGATTGAAAAATTGCGGTTTACACTTCGCAAACATGTCATTTCATAAAATTTTCAACTTCCGCAATCCGCATTGCTTTACCGTTTCCGCCAAAAATATCTTGCAGAAAAAACATAAACATTGTAATGTAAACAAATCAACTAAACGTTTTGTTGAAGGTCGCGCATAGTTGCGGTCATGTCAAAGTGGTCAGACTGCATTAACACATGCTCAACTTGCAGTAAAGACAAATTTTATTGTTGCCATTTGACTGTTTTAGGGTAAAATTAGAAATTTGGGGTAACACATGCATGGACTTTGTAAACAAATTCGGACCTTGTAAATAACTTTTCATGGCCATCTGTATTATATACAGAGTTGTTCAAGGTTATATACAATTGTCACGGTTAATACAATCATGATAAACACTATTGTTGAAGACATTAATGTTGAGATAACAATGTTAGTTATTATTAACATGCCTTAAACATGTTTTTTCTCTTATAATTACGTTATATTTTACCTTCAATATACAATTATGAGTAATTAGCAGGCACCTAGTATCACAATATTATTATTCACTGTACATTATTAACTGTACAATAATATTATTCACTGTACAATAATATTATTAACTGTACAATAATATTATTCACTGTACAATA
>NW_025944996.1:0-455 GCF_000764305.2 Hyalella azteca | reverse complement strand
ATAACCAGCATGATAACATAAGGGAAATTTTACGAACATTATTATTCATTTAATTTGCATATGTTGCACTCGATAATGGAATTACGAACATCCGAGGTTGAGGTTAAAATAAAAATTTAATTCTTGGTTGGACCAGCGAATTCCACCGGCCTTGGTGGTCTCAATTGTTATGATTATGATGGTCTTGTCATAAAATTATCATAATTCCTAATATTGACCATTATTGACCCCTAATTATTGACCCTCAATTATTGAATGCCTGTATCAAGCAGTAAAATATTGTCGATGATCGCAATTCAAATTTAAAATCGACCGAAGTTTCAACATGTAAATCGAGTCGAACAATGTTTTCTTCCAGGTCCCTAAATTGATGTTAAAAATGCATGAATGATGCATATCAGTTTACTGGCATCTGGGAGAGATTCCAAAAGGTTTTTTCACGAAAAAAATAAATA
>NW_025944995.1:0-15310 GCF_000764305.2 Hyalella azteca | reverse complement strand
CAACAGGTACAATTTTCCCCCCGTGATTTTTAGGAAGTGTTTCTGTAATACAAATAATGTCTATACTCTCGTTTGCGATCACAGTTAACAGTTCACTTTTTTTGTTCAAAACGGAATCCGAGTTCGTGTAAAAACACAGTTCGTGTAAAAACATCTTGAACGGATAACAATTGAATTTTGTGGATGATGTTACCCAGGCTCATTACTCGGAAAGAAATTTATCGTTTCATAGGCCTGAATTGAGCTGTAACGATTTAGTAGCTTAGTGTGAATCGCAGCCACGCATTTATCGCACCTTGCATTCAGACATCCGAGAATTATTGTAGTGCGTTCCGCACCCGCAGAGCAACAATCTTTTCGTACATTCTCGCCCTCACACCATCTAATTTATTGCTGGAGAAAACCGCCCGAAATTAGTATACCTTGGATATCTTTAAGCCTGACTAGTGGTATGAAACCAGTTCAATATTTCACTCATTTTTAATGGCTTTGTATAAATAGTTGTACGTTTTTAGATAAAGTTTGATGAACATTAATAAATATTAATTTATAGTCAATTATTCAGATCTGAATCATTTTATAGATATTTAAATATTCATTGTGAAAATGCATACAGGGACAAATATTTTCAGATAACTTTTATGTAGGAAGCAGCCATAATGAATGCGCATTGATCAAATGTTTATCTGAAATAGAAATCACAAAAAATATGAGGAGGCTGTTCGAAGTCTATAAGGTAGTCCGTCTCCAATTGGCCGCCAACAAATGGCAATGACGATTCGTTAACAAATGGCGAAAGTCCTCGAGAGGCAACGTAAAGTTTTTATCACGGACTCACTGCACCGGTATAAAATCGAACTTCACTGAGTGCACTCTACATTGCTATGCTACAAACTTCGAAAGCCATGATCTATGATGAGCCAGAAAGCGAACTACGAACTACCAATTTGCGCGACTCTCTCCGAGCGAGGTTGAGCTCTACACACGAGAGACTTATAAAAAATTTTATGATTGCTTGGCTTTTAAGGGAGTTGTACTGCCACGTTGCTGTGTGACTAAATTTTTAGGCTTTCATTATCATCGATTCCATAGAGAATGGATTCATTTTAAATTGTCTAAATATAACGGTACACTACCACTGAACTCTTCAACAAAAAATATCGCGCATGCATTTGAGCACCTTGGGCCGAACTCGCTACTCGCTCAGTACGCGTAGTGGCTTTTAGTACCCGTAGAGGCTTTAGTACACGTACAGCGGCCCTAGCAGCCATAGCTGCACATTTCTGTGATTGGTGGGCATAGCTTGAGAAGCCGTCAGTGATTGTCGGGTGGAGTCCCCGACTCTAACTATTTTCCATTGCGCGCAATTTTCGGCTCAGGCATGGTAGCTTCTGGTACATGATAAATGTACGCTCACCTACCGCGTAAGTTAGCGACTGTTTGTGCAAGTTTTGTTTTGTTTGACAAAAGAAATTAGAATTTCATTAGCAATATGTCCGGCCAAAAGCTATTGTGTAATCATGTCCTTTACCTCCCGCTTGTAGGCATTCCTGTTCATCAGAACTGAGGATAAGGGAAGGATAATATTTCTGAACGTAACTAATTCAGGCACGATGAGCATAAAATTTCTGTTACAAAAATTTTAATTGCGCTCACTTAGTGCTTTTAATTCTCATTTACTGGCATTAATTCACTAATAAATTATTGATGATCTTCAAGAAGAATTCGTGGAATTGAGGTGACTGCACGGAGACGAGTTAACGATCCAGTGGCTACAACACCTGAGGAAATACTTGAGGCTAAAATGGTAGCGGCGAGTATTAGTTATGGCCACTGAAACTTGGAGGCTTTTTTTTGGCCCTTGGTACAAACTGCCACAAGTTGAAGGGCGTAAGCGTAGGTATAACGATGAAATATATAAATTTTTAGTTTATCTTCGATTATTACAGCTAGTATGTGTTACATCCGGTTATAAGTTGTAAAATCGGAGAAACTCAAAAGCTTTAATTTAGGCAGAGATGTCCTGCCTAGTATCGGCGTCGGTCCGGTTTTCCAGTGACATTTATAGCTAAGTATTTAGATAGAAAGGGAAACATCTCACTCGGCAGTAACACCTTTAAGCTCGGTTGGAAAAAATTGCAAATAGACAGGATCATGTTGCTCATTTGCATCAACATGGTGCCGATGGTGCGTGCTGATGCCGACGGTGCGTGCTGTAATTCAGCTGGTGTGTGCTGATACTGATGGTGCGTGCTGATGCCGGTACAGTGCGTGCTATAATTCAGCTGGTGTGTGCTGATACTGATGCTGCGTGCTGATGCCGACGGTGCGTGCTATAATTCAGCTGGTGTGTGCTGATACTGATGGCGTATCTCAAGTGTGTTGATGGCTTTGCCCTTTCCAACTTTTGTTCACCAAATATTTAGCTCCAAAACTTGCATACTTGTTCTTAATTTACGCAGAAGAGCACTCAAATTTGGTCGGAATTTATAGACAGATAGTTGACTAACGCGAGAAGTCTGCTACCTCCGCCAAATATAAAGCCCCTGGAACTCTCTGGAAATTTGAATAATTATACGTCTGAAAAGTTGCTCGTATCGACCAAACCCCGAGCACAATGAGGGTTGGGATCGATGCACGTGAGAACATTTTGTGCTTTTCAAATTTTCAAAAATTCTTTCGAATTTTCTGATCAAGGACAATGATCAATTATTGTTACATAGAAATCAGCCATAATAAAAAATCCACAAAAGCCTAATTTAATTTATACCGATTGTAGACTTTCATCCAATCCATCCTAATCTGGCTATTGCCGAATCACATCTAATGTACATTGCGCCTGCATCTTCATAACTGTCGGTGTGGAGATACAGCCATCCCTCGCTTATCGCAGGTGCTACGCACTAGACAGCGGACGCTGAAAGTGAAATCCGCGGCGGTAAATTGATCGATACTTAATTAAGTATCTTTTAATAGACTAAAACTACTTCCAGAAACATGCCTTTCGATGTACCAACGTCATCTGAAGAATTGTTCGACTCTCAGATAATAAAAAAAAATTCTCTGGTCATTAATCGCACGAGTATAATAAGCTAATTCTGCCATCCAATGGCTGTGGTTGAGACCCTCGTGACATACATTAACCCTACCAGTCCACCCTACAGCCCCACCCTGCCCGGCCACCTTCCAGCGGGTTGGGGGAAGGTGGCCGGGTCTTCCGAGCTGGGAGCCTTGCTCAGGCCTCATGCCCTGGAGGCTCCCAGCTCATGTCTCTGTTCTACGACAACTTTCTCACGCTCACGAACTACGTCAAACAAAATTTCTAATTACCAAGTAATTTATACGTCTTCTGGTGTATTTTTTATAACATAGGAATGAGCATAAATTATTAAAAAGTTCAATGTGGACAAAAAATAATGTTTATTGTTAACATATTGAAAATTGCATGATTCGAATGCTCATTTCAAATAATTTAATATGAGCCATATGTTTCACACACCACACTCAAATTTGCCCACTGTTCTGAGAACGGATTATATTACGCTTCGCGATTTATGAAATTTCTGATCAGAATTTGTTATGGAATCAATTATTGATTGCAGTCTTACTTAATTTCTTTACAATCTGCACGCTGCGGAGGTTTAGTGTTGTGCACTTTGTGTTTTATTATCATCCTCATCATAAGACAAATTGTGTGAACATGAAAGCCTTATCATATCAATCTATCGTGAGATAAATTTTCCGGAGCAAAATCGCGCAGAATTCATCGAGAGACGTTATGCTCCATCATTTGTCACGTCAATCATTAGTCAGCATTTCGGTGTCGAAACCTGCGTAAGCATAAATAATTTGGCTATTTGACATGACGCTTGGATGCTACTGTTACTTACTGCTTTCCCTAAAAAAATTTAAGTACAGACCTGACCCAGGAATAGGTGCTGCTTAAGACTCTAGCGAACGTAAATCAGCCGCCCGCGTCCGCTCGGCCTAGAGTTTGAAGGGCAGCAATCCTCTGGGCAGCTTGCAAGCTCGGCAAGACTCGACTCGGCCAGCCCTTCTCATACTCTCAGACAACTATGTAGTCTAAAATTGGTTTCTGACTAGAAACTAATTACGACCGGTTGGCAAAGCAGACCCAGAATAATATTGCGCCGAGTCTAGCGACTGTTCGGCCGAAGCCTAGGCGGTCCCCGAGTTTTGATAGGGTAGAGCCTGTAGGCGACTATTTTGTCAGATAAAAGATTCTTATGAAAAGTTTTCTCAAGCCGGTGACCGAGCAGACTCAGAATAACTTTAAGTCGTGTAGCGACTCTTGGCCAGAAGCCTATGCCTTACCCGAATTTTGTTTGAAGTCTGGTGTAGAATTCTAGCAATTTCGCTTGGTTCCTTCACGGCTAATATGAAAAATGGCCTTGTGTCCGATATAGTGTGGCGAAATAAAAAACATACTTCAGTATCAACAATCCCTAACGCGATTTTAATAACATTTGTATATCAAAAATTTGATTCAGTTGTTGTTAAACAATAAAAATTTTTAATGTTTGACTATGCAAACATTGCGTGATATCCGTCCTATACTTCGCTTTGATCAGCTTAGTACCTTTGAATGCCGTCTTCCACAAAAAGAAGAAAATAAACTTTGACAATACGAATAAAATTATATATTAGTTTAACGATCAATCATCGAAGAGCTGGTGTGAGCCACTCTTTAGCCAATCTCTCCGTCGGTCTTACTAACAAACAAAAAATATAGTCCATTTCATGTTTGAAAATTGCATCAACTTACAGCTGATATCAATTTTTATAGCACGGTTCACTTGTACACCTAAGTTCAGGTTGTCTGAGCCGTTGATTTTATTCTTGTTAGTTCCAGGCGTTTATTGCCATTCAAGGCGCCTGACGGCTTTGGAAAAATTCGGTGTATTGGAGAATAATATTGTGAGTGGATAGCGTAGCCTAGGTGGACGTCTTAATGGACGAGAAATATTGGCGAATCAAATTCTTTTTTTACGACGTTTTGGATACTTCTTGAACCTTGACTTATACTAAATTTCAATTATGAAGTCAACATTTAATGATATTGATGTTTTGATATGATTTTTTTACTTCCCATGTAAATTTACCTTAGAATAGTGTTTGCTTGTGTTATTTTGTTAAATAAGCTTTAATTAAGTAAAGTTTTTCCTTTGTGTCGGATACTTTTTGCACCCACTGTATATATGTATATTTATATCTCTTGATATCTTGATACAGTGGAAAAACTGTAATTAACCAGAGATTATTTGCGTTTTTTCCATCAAAGTCGAACTAATTATAAGGTTTAAATCTAAAAAACAATCTAGCATATTTAAGGTTAAAATGCCATGCATTTCAAAATTAGAAGCGTTTTATAATCAAGCTGAAATCTGTTAAAATTAGTTTAAGGAAGACAATAATATGTGAGGCCATTATTGCCTTTACAAGTTGAGCCTATTGTTAATTTTGTACTAGTCATTGCAACTTTTAAAGCTATATCCTAAATAGCAATTGATCCTTTATGTAGAATATGGTGACAACATGGTATGCAACACTGAAAATTTGCAGTGATAAACTTGAAACATTAGGTGCATTGCATTCTATTATTGTTTGAGATTGCATTTTAATGATCCACTCTCATGTAACGATTCATGTGCATTGCTTGATATAGAGTCCAGTGAATTACGACTCTCGCTTAGCATTGTATGTCCATAAATTCGTTGTCAAGACTTTGATTGATATCATTTACTGTACATCACGGACAAAGGCATTATATTGGGAAAATATCACCTATATTCTGTAGTTAATACAAAAAGAGCATCCTAATACTATTCATCTACGGATAAAAAGGCACTTTTTGATAAATTTTATCTACTTCTGTACCAATTTCATGTATTTATTTACCTCTTTGGTGCTATGGAGTCGAATCGCCGCGGTGGAACGTATATATAAGTCGTTAAACTTTACTAAAAACTTAAAAGCAAAGAAAACTCCACAAAAATTCACAGTATCTTTAAAGAAAACGTTTCGGAGTCCAGCTCCATCGTCAGTTCGAAAATTCAAGAACACAAATAAGTCAGTGATTAGTACAGTAAAGAAAACAACGAAAAAACCTAAGCTGCAAAACCTACCTATTTACAATTTCAAGCGGGTAAGAGCTAAAAGCTTAATTCAAACTAGGCCTCTGTTTTAAAATATACAATGATTCTAGAATGCGCAAATCAGAAACACCGGAACTGGAAGCTAAAACTTTGAAGTCACTGCCAAAAACTGGAACATCGCACTGATTTGCGCATTCTAGAATCATTGTATATTTTTAAACGGAGGCCTAGTTTGAATATAGCTTTTAGCTCTTACCCGCTTGAAATTGTAAATAGGTAGGTTTTGCAGCTTAGGTTTTTTCGTTGTATTCATGACTGTAGTAATCACTGACTTATTTGTGTTCTAGAATTTTCGAACTGACGGGGGACCGACTACCCTCCGGAAAAACTTATACAGTTATTATCCGATCATCATGAAACTTCACATACATACGTAAAATGTAAAAATAAGAACATTTTGCTTATATAAATTTTCCGAAAAAATTGATAGAAAACGTGAAATTCATAGAAACGGCTATAAAGGGGTACTTTAGAAAATCTATCTACTCCTACAAATATCATCCTACAACATCGAGACACGTATCATTCGGTTTGTAAGGACAATACCTAAAAATTTTATGATCATTTTTCTCATTTTCTCCTTAGTTTTTTTTATGCGCGTTTTATCCCATTTTTTTCATTTTTCCCCCCTCCCCCCTCCCTTCTCCCCCATATAAAAAACGAACCAGACAGAAATTCAAAAAAATGATCATCAAATTTTTAGGTATGGTCCTTGCGAATCGAATGGTGTATGTCTCATTGCTGTAGCTTGAAAACTGTAGGAGGAGATAGGTTTTCCGTGACAATAAGTTGAACTTTTCAGGACGGCGCGACAAAGTCCCGCGCGCCTCGAAATAGGCACTCAATGTAGCATGGATACCAAACTACAGGCTTTTGTAGCTTAATCCACTCAAGGATGCAAGCAGCAACTTGTAGCGCACCTCTCCGTACAAAGTTAGGAGGGTGACTGAGCTCAGATGCCAGATACACCAATATATGTAGTCTTGCCGCTCTAATTTTCTTAGGTCTATTTACTGAAGGAACTCCACCCCCCGACCCCCGTTAAAGCCCGGCCGTGTGCGTCAATATTGCCGTACATGGATCGCAGTAGTATCGTTGGAAAGCTCAGAATGTCAGCTTTAAGATGAGACTAAGCATGTAACTGCAGCATATTTCAGCAGCTAATTACTTTATATCTAATTAGTTATAGAACTCTCCCACCCGCTTCCCTTTAATGAGACGTCATGAACGTAAATATTGGCGTACAGCGATGGCAGTGGTACCCTTGGAAAGAGCAGAATTCCAGCTTTCAGATGAGCACAAAAACCGGAAAACCCCAAAATTGAAAATTTTAGGGTAGTCGGTCCCCTTATTTGTGTTCTAGAAATTTCGAACTGACGAAGGAGCTGGACTCCGAAACGTTTTCTTTAAAGATACTATGAATTTTTATGGAGTTTTCTTTGCTTCTAAGTTTTTAGTGAATTTGCGATTCAAGCAAACGAGTGATATTATTCGTTAAACTTTATATTAACAGATGGAAGTAGAAAATTGAGGTGTGTATAATATTGTCAACATTAGGCAATATTGACTGGAATAGTGCATAATCACAATATACTAGTTGGCACCTGGTTAGTAATGAAAAATACCATTATAGGTTAGAAGCCTCAGTTTTAATAGGGACTGGCGATTCAATGTTTTAAACGGATTGTTTCAGCGATGTTCATATATTGTATTGAAATCTTTGTTGTACCTAAAATTTAACTTCTTTATGTAGCAACCTTTGAGTACATTTTTTTTATTCTAACTTTTTAACTTTCAATTCCGTGCCTTGTCAAAATTTTGAGACAAATATGAATGTATGTTTACATTTATGCATCACACAACATGTAGTTTATAGCCGCAAATAAAACTAAGAACTGAAATTTTTTGTCAGCGTGACAACTTTAAGCACTAGTGAATAATCATGTAAGAACAAAAAGGCTGAAGAGAAACGAAGATATTCAAGCACTAATTTTTTATGTGTCCATGAATGATCATTCAAGACAACGTAGATTTTCTACCCTTCTTTTTAGGGCATCTTCTCATTTATGAAAAAAATGCACTATTGTGCTCGGCACGTCCGTCTGTCCGTCTGTCCGTCCGTCTGTCTGTCCGTCTGTGACATTATGTTTTCGTTTACGAGAGAATGCGCTCTCTGTCACTCTCAGCGGTGAGTACTAAGTTCTATTTTTTATCACTAGCAACTCTGTGGCAGGCGATGCCCGTTGTCGGTAGACTAAACTCGTGTAGTAACCTGACATTGATTCCACTCCTTACATTACTTGGCACGCATAATCCGTACCCGCATACACACAAAACTAAACAATCTTTATTAAAATAATTATGTTCATTCAATATACGAAGAAATTTTAAATTTTCTTTGTGCTGAATACATTAAACATCCATTAAAGCACCAACAGTAATAATATTTCTCACTCACAAAAAAACAAACTGCTAGATTTCTCAAAGAATTATAAACCAAATTATTGTCAGGTAGAATTTTTACATTAGTTACACACGAATGCAAATGATGCTTAACAGTTGCGGCTGTGCTCTCATAAAACGCTCGTGCCTGATTTTGTATAGAAATAAATTCTCATTTTGGATCACGTGCGCGATAAGTTCATCTATCCTCGTGCGCATGCATTGTAAAACTGCTGCATTCTGCCTTGATAAAATTTCACAACATAATCAGTATAGCACTCACCGACCAATGTACTTTGTTGGAAGTTGGCTTTGCTCGAAGCGACACCGTGCGATTATACCGTCTCTGTCCTCAAGGATTGTGTGATAACATACCGGAGTAACGCAATGAATGTTTGCAGATTGATTTTTTGTGTCGACCGCGTTTCTCACAGCTCTTAATAAATCTTTGTTTACCAAAGAGTGCAGAAACAACTCATAGAGCCTCATGTGTTCAGTCCATATCGAGACCTTGGACAGCTTACGCAAACTGTTCATTGAACTGAACGTGTCTACAAGGACTTTGGAACATTGTCTGTCTTCTTGAAATTATTGGAATTAAAATTTGCTATCACCTATGACCATGAAATATCAGTGGATAAATTTGTAATCTGACTTGTACTGCAAAAATAAAAAAAATATTAGCAACCTAATTTCGAATTTTCTAAAAATCATGTCGTGAAATGTTATTTAGTTTGAATTTAATCATGAAACCTTTTTTAACAATATGTAGAGAGATTTATTTAATAAAAATGGTATTGAAAGATAAATGTTGGCAACCTAATTTCGAATTTTCTAAAATCTCATGTCGTGAAATGTTATTTAGTTTGAATTTAATCATGAAACCTTTTTTAACAATATGTAGAGAGATTTATTTAATAAAAATGGTATTGAAAGATCATTACTCCCAAGAACTATGTTTTGAGTCCAATTTTTCGCTGGGAAAAGGCGCGTCTATAACGACTCCTCCTTTAGGAGTTTTCTTCAGGAAAATTTTTTTAAGAAAAATAGCATTTATATGTTATAATTCGCGTTTAAGTGGATAACGAAAAGTCATGCGGCGCATAATGGTACCGTAAATACGAGAAATAGATGCTGGTAATGCTGGGGATATATTATCAAACAAATTTTTCAGCCTTTACTTCATTTTTTAATTAATATCCCTTATTTTGCTCATCTGAACAATTGAAATTGCCATTTTCGCTTCATTTAAAATTTATCTCCTTTAATTTTTAAGCTACAGGACTGAGAGACATCATTCGATTTGTAGAAAGATTCTCGAGCGACTTTAGAAGACCTTTTTTCTAATTTATTTAATTTTCTGGATTATATATTGTAGAAACTAGTGAAAATTGGAAAATGTCCTCTAAAAAGAAAAAATTAAAAAATAAGCCTTCATTTGAGTCGATA
The DNA here is from genome assembly GCF_000764305.2 of Hyalella azteca. NCBI lineage: Eukaryota > Metazoa > Arthropoda > Malacostraca > Amphipoda > Hyalellidae > Hyalella > Hyalella azteca. The sequence goes on along the minus strand of NW_025944995.1, from coordinate 5,243 downwards.
GATATTTGCATCTCGAATCGAATGATTTGTCTTTCGATGTTGCAGCTCGTAGATTAAAAAAGGAGTGTTTTATATAAGTGCTCTTTTTCAATGCAGTTCACATTTTCTTTCCTGTTTTCAAATGATTATACGAAAAATATGTTCTTGTATTATTGTTTTGTATTACTGTTTGTTGTGTATACGAAATTTCAGAGAAATCAGTCGGTTAGTTTGAAAATTTTATTGTAGGGCACATTCACCACTTAAATATTTTTGTCAATTTGAGCTAACCTTGAAGAAGAGTTCATTGCAACGCTGGCTTGGGGCACTGAATCACTTATCTCTGTTGCCAATGACTTGACAAAAGATTTAGGTCCTGTGAGAGATGGTACGACTTTCGAGGTCCCATTTAATGAGGCATCCTGCTTCTTATCTCCTACTTCTGCATCAGAAATAAAAAGTTTGCTGCGACTATGTAAAGGCAAGAAGCTTCATATCGATGAAATTCAGCCAAGAATATTATTTGAAGTTGCTGATATCGTAGCACCTGTTTTAGCCCATATTTTTAATTTGTGTATGTCTACTGGAATCTACCCTGATGTCCTAAAACGTGCCCGTGTCATACCAGTTTTCAAATTGGCAACTCTAAAAACGTGTGCAACTATCGCCCCATATCTACTCTACCCTTTCTTAATAAGATTTTTGAAAAAATTCTATACTGCCGACTTACAAATTTTCTTGACAAATTTTCGCTAATATCTGATGATCAATTTGGTTTCCGTAAGGGCACTAACACGACTATGGCAATATTTTATCTAGTCCAAGACCTGCTTATGGCATTCCATGCAAAAAACTACTGTGTTGCTCTTTTCCTCGATTTGCAAAATGCCTTTGATTGCGTAAACCATCAAATCCTCCTAAGTAAACTCTACCGTTATGGCATCAGGGGGCCTTTTCATTCATTAATTCAATCATATCTAACCAATAGAGAGCAATACGTTTCATTCAACGAGTTAAAATCACCCATTAGACCATTTATCCCATCGTCATTATATGTTATTGTTTTTCGATTGTATAATATCGCTAATGTCGCCTGTGAAGCTTTTTAGCTTATATGGGCATTCGCATGGAAGCATTTTGTATTTTTTTCTCCAAATTTTTTGTCATTTTCTTGTTATGAATTTTTTTTTGTATGCTCCTGTGTGAATAAAGAATAAAGAAGTTCATGGGGTTTTATTTGGACAGAAAGAAATTGGTTACTGCGCATGATTAATAGGATGAGGTTGGTCGAAGATGGCTCAATGGCTTCAGTGGTGGATGGAAAACCGAAACTCAAAATCAAACAAAGTGGGTGGATCATAGCCAGCAGAAAAATGACTTGTGCCTCAATAATGTAGAGAAGTTAGCCTGGTATCACATGATGAACGCTCTCGGCCTCACATGTTCATTATACCTTATCTGCACTCGAGAATACTCGCTCAAATCTTTAGCCAAGATTTTATCACCGCTTGGAATCTTAACACTCCCGTCATGACTATGTTTTCTATCATTAAATGCATTTTCAGTCAACGCTCCTTTTCTAAACTTTTCGATGTAATCTCTGTCATCTATCACGCTAAGTCTTCTCTCGTGCATCGATCATATCACTTCCCTTCTGATTCGTTTTTGCTGATTCGTTTGGTCGCTACTCGAATAATCGACTTCTATTTTATCACAAGAAACGTCATAGAACTGAAACAGAGAAGAAACCTGCTTGATTCCTTTGGTGGATATTATTGCTCTTCATCTGCTTTGGGCATTGTCCTTCACTCTGATTCTAAGTTTCAATTTCTTCGTTGGAGTTCTAAAACAAAGATTCGAGGTGACTTCCACTGAACTGGCAGAATATGGAATTTTGCTAAATAAATACGGCGCCGAGCCGCCCAAAAATCCTGAAGGTCAATTTCCATGCAGTCAAAATGACCACCATGTCAAAAACTGCACGACTGCCGAGGTCAGCTACATATTTGCTTAGAGAAATAGAACATCAGATGATACTCATCGACCAAGCTGTCAAGCTTATTAATCGTGCATATTCGTGGATTCTTTTTATTTCTGACATTTTGGTATCTTAGTGACCTCCTCTTCTCCATTTACTTGCTGATAAAGTCCACGCAGAATGAAAGCTCTTATGTGATGCAATACCTTATAAGCTGCATAACAGAGGCGCTATGTTTCCTATTGTTGACCCACAACCCAGCTGATGCGGTGAGTGCCAAGCTAGATAACTAACATTTCGAACTTGTTGTATTTTCTTTATTTCTTTTGATTTTTCTATATGTTAAAATAATGTAATTGACTTCATTTCGAATGCTGGTCGCGTGCACTGTTCTTCTTCAGCAGAAAATCTTCTGGTGAAATTTTTGTCAATTTGTGGGTCATTGTGGGGCATTGCATGAAAAGTAATTTTAAGATCAGTTTTGATTTATATTTTTTAAAATATCGACGTCCACAGCTGAGCAGGAAGTATTCATAATGCTTTTTTGGGGAAACTTGTTGCAAAATAAAGATTGGCAATAATTTCGGAAACGTTTTGACAGCAAGAAAGGTCGTCCCTCCACTTGTCGCAAAAACTTTCTGTTTAATGGAGAATGAGATTACTTGCTTAAAACTGGTTCAATCAAAATTCAATATTCCATAGCACTACTTAATTATGCATTCATCTACGGAGACGGCAGACGTATTTCTATCAAGGAAATTTCTTACCTCTATCTGCGTCAAGATACTCTCCTGCGGGCTAATGATTTAACAGGACATAAATTATGGTGGATGCAAAGCGAGGTCCACCCTCATTGTCCTAACATGGCTAAATAATTTTTTCGCGAAACGATTCAAAGTCTCACTGTCAGCTTGAAACATAGAATCATCTGGCCAGCACGTTATTACCCGGCGACTTTCATATATTTCAGTTAATCAAGTGGCTTACTCCCATAGCCCAAATACAGTAAATTTTTAGTCTAATTGTATTATATAAGGCCCTTGCAGGTTCATTTAAGTAAGGGGTCGCCTGCCGAAGACCACCACTGCCCCGGATGTAATGGACCATCATTATTCCTGCTTTTCGGAACGTAGCCTTCAACACTTCTGGACAATCATATAGGCAGCCGAAAGCCACCAGACACAACAAATCAATTGAATTAGACCAATCAGCCCTCAGGAAAAACAGCCGGCGATCGAATGGCCTGGCATCATCCGCCGTACCGGTAAAATAAGCTGCACCACACGGACGTAGCGAGCCGGAGCCTTGTAGCGACTGTGATATCCGCCACCAAGCCGTCCGTTTCCAGGCCGTGCGTCGAACCAGCTCTCGGTCAAACGACCACTCGTCGAAAGACGATAAATTTTGAAATAAAACTATGCTATCTGAAACCTAACCTCAGATGCGGTGAACGTAAAATTACGTAATTTAACGATGCCAGGAAGTCATATTCGATCCGCGGTCTGGTGGTGCACGACAGGTTTTATGCAAAGCCGGAGGAAGACAAAGCCGAGTGGTCGTATAGGCTGTTGCGCGCAAGTTCCAGTTCGCGCGGTGGCCAGGGTATGAAGTGATGCTTCGAAGCAACACTCAGTGGTGGACGGCCATTGGACTCTAGGCTATTCGGCCTCGTGTCTGGGGGGTGTAGAGCTCAAAATATTCAAGCAGAATGATGTCAAGGGTCGGCTACGGAAAGAAGGTTCCAGTCACGGCTGTTTGGTGGATGTCCGGAGAGATCCAAGGCGTTCGATTCAGGGCTTTTTGGTGCACAAAATTGGTGGTGCACGGCTGCGCTCCCAAAAGAAGGCACTATATATCAGAATAGTTTTACGGAACGTGTTGAAGCGAACAAGCTTCTGTATGCCTATTAGCCTAGTAACCGCAAGAACAAGAGAACGCAGCCGTACACCACTGAATTTGTGCACCAATCATGTGCACCAATCTCTATCATGCAGTCCTTTGTACGGGGAGGCGGAGTTTAGGATTGGAAATTTCCTATTTTATTTAATTTTTAGGTTTTCCTATATAACTAAAGGCCTACTTCCTGACAGTTTATTTAAGTAATAAAATAATAATAATAGGGATAATATAATATATTACGATATAATATAATATAATATAATATAACATTAACATAATATAATATAATATAACATAATTTTTGAAATTCGGCATCACTAACGCCAGCATTTAAAGTTTTGTATTTCTATCATGTGAGATTTGATTACTAAGATGCTACAGAAGCTGTATAAAACAAAACTAAGCCCTACTTCATTTCGAAAAACAGCGGCAGTACCGAAAAAATCATCCACGTTTTGCCCGGAACCACGGTGATGACGTAATGCATTCAGGGATTATTATGAGTTATGAACGGATACAGAGCACCAACGTCGAGCTGCGGTGCACCTTCTTGATCCCAAAGCATTCAATAACCAATAAAATTTCATATGAGTTGCCGTTCAAATGAATTAAAAGTCTGCAACATGGCCACTTTATTTGATTAAGGTTCTACAAGATGATAAGGGTTATTATGATTAGGTTGACACGAGAGAGAGTAGTATGATTAGTTTGACACGCAAGCAGGGATTTAGAAAATTAGATAGATGCAACGCAATCCCTTGGATTTTATCTCACGAATTTTAGAGAAAAATGTGAGGCCTTGGTACAGTATCGATGTTCTGTAACACGTAAAGGTGAACGCAAATTAATTGAATATAGTGAACACAAGGATTTTTGCGTCAGTCAAAATATTGCCACTGACAGATATAAATAGTGACCAGGCCTGTAGTGGATCAAAGTGAATCGATCAGTCCCTTAGAGGCATGTTATTCATTTATAAGTTCAATAAAAACACAATGAATTTCAAGACGGTACTTCTCTAGGAGTTGAATAAAAGCACAATAATTGACATGGGACATGTTACATGTTTATAAGGTTAATAGTTGCACACTGCAATAAAACACGTTATTTATTTATTAAAGGGCACTTGAAATAATGATCTCAGTGCCGAATAAGAGAGGCTACATTACTAACCTTTTTAAATAGCTTGCATTAATTAATAAAAAGTTTTCAATACTAATTATATTTTGTTTTTTTTTCTCAAATTTTTAGGCTGATCTGATACTCGTGAAATTATAACAGACTTTTTGCCGCTTTAATGCGAATAAATTCCCAAATGTGGATGAACTTTCGAGTTGAATTTAAAAATATATAAATACTAATTCTATTTCAAAAACGGTTGAACTGC
>NW_025944994.1:0-44344 GCF_000764305.2 Hyalella azteca | reverse complement strand
GGGGGAAGGAGAAGGGAGTGGCAAAGATTTATTACTCGAATTGATCCATAAAGAAGAGTGATCTTCCGATATCTCTGCTTGATAAGCAGATTTTTAAGTTTATTTTAATTCATTTCTATGTCAATAAATTGAAAACTCTAAGCTTTTCGACATACAATCTTCTAAGCAAATTAAAATTCAAATTTCATAAAATGAGGTGGCAACGTAGCATAAATTGAATAAATAAATTTGTTAAAATGATTATATTTTCTATGGTAATTAATGAAGAAATAATAAATTGAAAATTTTCAAGGTTGTACAAAACATAGCACCGTAGAATTAACTGCACGGTAAATAAATTCAGTATTTCAGTAACTTCCTTCATTAGAGAAACAGTATTAATAAATATGCACACCCTGTGAAAATTTACAGACGCGGCAGCTTCTGATTTGGATTACCAGAAGCTGGGGCGACTCTAAATTTTGTTAGGGCATGTCTTCTCATAACACTCTACGGAAAATAATACTAACATTTCAGTATCGTTGCATGTTGACCTTTTATTTGTCAGCGGTAAATAATTTCACCGCCATCATAAGCAACATTTCTACATTTACGCTTGACAAGCCCCCTACATTGTCAACTGAAGTCAACCACATGTTAAACAAACCATATTTNGCACCTCCCTTTTCTTTAGTTAATTCTAAGCACAGAAGTGCCTTGCATGTCACGGCACCTCCCTTTTCTTTAGTTAATTCTAAGCACAGAAGTGCCTTGCATGTCACGGCACCTCCCTTTTCTTTAGTTAATTCTAAGCACAGAAGTGCCTTGCATGTCACGGCACCTCCCTTTTCTTTAGTTAATTCTAAGCACAGAAGTGCCTTGCATGTCACGGCACCTCCCTTTTCTTTAGTTAATTCTAAGCACAGAAGTGCCTTGCATGTCACGGCACCTCCCTTTTCTTTAGTTAATTCTAAGCACAGAAGTGCCTTGCATGTCACGGCACCTCCCTTTTCTTTAGTTAATTCTAAGCACAGAAGTGCCTTGCATGTCACGGCACCTCCCTTTTCTTTAGTTAATTCTAAGCACAGAAGTGCCTTGCATGTCACGGCACCTCCCTTTTCTTTAGTTAATTCTAAGCACAGAAGTGCCTTGCATGTCACGGCACCTCCCTTTTCTTTAGTTAATTCTAAGCACAGAAGTGCCTTGCATGTCACGGCACCTCCCTTTTCTTTAGTTAATTCTAAGCACAGAAGTGCCTTGCATGTCACGGCACCTCCCTTTTCTTTAGTTAATTCTAAGCACAGAAGTGCCTTGCATGTCACGGCACCTCCCTTTTCTTTAGTTAATTCTAAGCACAGAAGTGCCTTGCATGTCACGGCACCTCCCTTTTCTTTAGTTAATTCTAAGCACAGAAGTGCCTTGCATGTCACGGCACCTCCCTTTTCTTTAGTTAATTCTAAGCACAGAAGTGCCTTGCATGTCACGGCACCTCCCTTTTCTTTAGTTAATTCTAAGCACAGAAGTGCCTTGCATGTCACGGCACCTCCCTTTTCTTTAGTTAATTCTAAGCACAGAAGTGCCTTGCATGTCACGGCACCTCCCTTTTCTTTAGTTAATTCTAAGCACAGAAGTGCCTTGCATGTCACGGCACCTCCCTTTTCTTTAGTTAATTCTAAGCACAGAAGTGCCTTGCATGTCACGGCACCTCCCTTTTCTTTAGTTAATTCTAAGCACAGAAGTGCCTTGCATGTCACGGCACCTCCCTTTTCTTTAGTTAATTCTAAGCACAGAAGTGCCTTGCATGTCACGGCACCTCCCTTTTCTTTAGTTAATTCTAAGCACAGAAGTGCCTTGCATGTCACGGCACCTCCCTTTTCTTTAGTTAATTCTAAGCACAGAAGTGCCTTGCATGTCACGGCACCTCCCTTTTCTTTAGTTAATTCTAAGCACAGAAGTGCCTTGCATGTCACGGCACCTCCCTTTTCTTTAGTTAATTCTAAGCACAGAAGTGCCTTGCATGTCACGGCACCTCCCTTTTCTTTAGTTAATTCTAAGCACAGAAGTGCCGTGTAGGTCACGGCACAGCCCCTCAGCCCCAACTTACCGTGCCATACCGTGCACTTCACAGCCTAGCTGCTCGAGTCCCAACACAGATACACCACAAAAGACTGCCCCGGGGGGCTACCCAGTGCATTGTACTCGTATTGATCTTGCTCTTTAAAGGCCAAATGAAAATAATGAACTCACAGTAGATGGCTTACAGACTCGAGCTTAACGAATGCAGAGCGAGACCTTTGAGACGGTAAATTAAAGACTGGCCGGCGAGCTGCGTTTGTTTCGGGCGAGATTGCTTGGCGAGATTGCGGATTACTTCATCTGCCGTCCTACTGCTAAAAAAATCCGGATTACTTAACCTGCAGTCCTACTGCCCAGAATATAATGATTACTCTACTAACGTTTTGCATATCTATAAAAAATTATATAACTTCTGATTCCCTGTGTATATCGCGAGAAAAATGTTTTAATTTAACTCTTGTTTAAATTTCCGGGAGAGTGTGAATTACTTGAAATACCTCCGGCATGTCTACAAAATTAGGATTCCTTCATTTGCGCTACGCATATGAATAAAAANACAAACGAATTGTCAGGCATGGCTTGACAAACGAATTGTCAAGAATGGCTTGACAAGCGAATTGCCAGGAATGGCTTGACAAACGTATCGTCAGGGAAAGGCTTGACAAACGCACCGTCACGAATTGCTTGACAAACGTATTGTCTTAAACGGCTTAACAAACGAATTGTCAGGAAAGGCTTGACAAGCGAATTGTCAGGAATGGTTTGAAAAACGCATCGTCAAGAAAGGCTTGGTAAGATCACCGTCAGGAAAGGCTTGACAAACGAACTGTCAGGAAAGGCTTGACAAACTCACATTGACAATGACGGTCGTTGAAACAGCGAACCTTGGATTGGAATACCTCAAAAACTGAAGCATCAATTTATAGCATTCTAAGCAGTTATAACATAAATCTATTTTGTATAAATATATTAATTAACAATCTAGAAGAAAAATTCCTCTGCAAGGCACAGAATAACGAAAATTGTTGGATAATTCATTTTATGTTTTCCGACTGGATCCTTGAAGTTTCCATATCCGTGCCACTCCATTCAACCTGCGGAAACTTACAGGAGCCATACTTTCAAAACTCGCTAAGTGAACGTAAGTACTTACGCTCTATTTTATTGTCTATGATTGGTGGATTTTGATTGAAAGACCGTCAATGATTGGCTGATGAACTTACGATCACTTAACTTTTTTTAAAAGTATAGACCCAGGTAAGAAACTGTGCTCGTAAACGCGAGATCGCTTTGGAAGTCATAACTCTCGAGTAACTCTCGATTGATGCTACGCCGTAGTCGGTTCTCACTTAGCGCAGGTCGTAACTTTAAATGCGCGAAGAACGCTTCTTGCTTTCCTTAAATTTAAAGCACATGCAGCGCGTATGTGGAGTAACTTAAGTTCAACTTGACTTGACTTTAGTTGAATAAGATAATTTAACTTGAGGCAATAAACGATCGTAAGCTAGGGGTTGAATTTTCAAGCTATGTTTGGATTATGTTCAGGATGCATTAGTTTTTTAGTTATTTGGTATCCAACTTTATAAATAAAATTACATTATCTCTGATTTGGTTACTCGTTCATTTTTTTCTGTCACTTTTTTAGGAGTAAATTTAAAGTCATTAATTATCTTTACCAAAAAGAATATCAATCACGATCTATTAGAAAATTATCTGTTTAAACCATGTACATTATTAAGAACTGAAGAATCATCAGCAGAAGATTTATGTTCTGACTTAAACATGAGGAAGCAAACGTTTTTTTTATCAAGGGAATCTGAACTTTAAATGTAATTACGGCCATTAATGTGTACTGATAATTTGTCCTACTTATATTTGCCTGATTTTATGCTCTCCATTCAATCTGAGGTTGCCAGCTTTGATGTAATAATATGCGTTTAAAAATTACTTTTTAATGACAACACTTCTAAAGAATTCAGTGTCAGCGATGTTACATATGTGGAATGAATTTCTAATTTTATCATCATATATTAAAAAAGGCCATTTTTAAAATTTATTTTCAAAATTAAAAAAAATTAAATTTTTCAAAATTATTTATTCTGTCAATTGAATCATGCATTGTCTCCAACTTTATGCAAGTATGCAAAATTTCAGATCGATTGGACAGGTAGAAGTCTGTTGAATAGCGATTATAAGATATGTAGCAGACAAAATTAGTTATTTAATTTTTTTTTAATATTAAAAAAATTTTTTTTTTAATTTTAAAAATTATTTATTCTGTCAATTGATTCATGCATTGTCTCCAACTTTACGCAAGTGTACAAAATTTTAGATCGATTGGAGAAGTAGAAGTGTGTTAAAAATCGATTCTAAGATTTGTAGCAGACAGACAAACAAGAAGTGAAGTTAAAGAGAAGTGTTGTAAAAAGAGGGAACATCCAACGCACACTGAACAGCTGTATATGAGTGTCGATTTTTTCATATTTATTAAGAACAATTTTGGCATCAAGAATGCTAACTTGAGAATGTGTTTGATCTTCATTAGCGATGAACAAAATAGTCACTTATCTTAAAGCTTATAATTCACATTAGAACAATGTGAATCAATTATATAATACTATACACGACATTCCATAAAAACTTACTTGAGCCGGTTTGTTTGTATTATGAGTCATTGATTCTTAATTTATAGTTCAAACGATAAACCTCTTGATTTTGAATTATTGTTATAGCCATCAATTCACATATTCAACAAATAATCAAATGAAATTCTACGACGTATTCTTAAGCCATAGCTATTCTTCTTCCTCGCACGCCCGCACATCATTTACAGCTCTGCTACCAGCTCTTAAGCTATAGCCATGTTATCCTGCTAATCTCATGTAGCAGCAGCTCTGCTACGCACTATTAATTAAGCTAGCCATTTTATCGTGCCATTCTCTTGTAGCAGCTACTCTGCTAGGCACTATTAATTAAGCTAGCCATTTTATCACGCCAATCTCTTGTAGCAGCAGTTCTGCTACGTGCTATTATTTAAGCTAACCATATTATCACGCCAATCTCTTGTAGCAGCAGTTCTGCTACGTGCTATTAATTAAGCTAGCCATGTTATCGTATCAATAATCTCTTGCGGCAGCTTCTTGTAACATTTTCCTGATGCCACCCAATGAATGAATATATAGTCTCTCGCCTCTCTACAATCAGATAAATGATTGAGACTTTGTCCGAATATCGATGCACATTTTGCTTTGTGTGGATCATTCGTAGTAAGTTTGACCCGAAAAAAGAGTCTGCAATTTTCCGTGAGGCAAGTATGTAACTATTTGGACAATAAGACACATTCATTTTTCGCGTGTACGACCAGGTTGAAACTACATGCATTGCAACGTGATACCAGCAGCCTATACATCACAAGGGTCATGAATGCTTGTAGAAGCAGCTCTGTTATACGAGCTCTTAAAGTTAGCCATATTATCGTGCCAATCGCTTGTAGCAGTAGCTCTGTAAATCTGTAATCTGTAGCTAATAAAAAAGTCGGCGTATTTTTAAGGTGCGTGTACACGGGGACAGTAGTGGCGGCCAGTACAAGTTTCAAATGCTATCTGTGGCTTAATATAATGCTACTGACCACGTGTTAATGGTTATTGTGTCCATCCGTCGCCAAGTGGCGCCTTTACACGGCGAAATTTAGTCCCGCTAGAGTTGAAACTTGTTCTTTTTCTACGGATCCCGTATTTAAAAACTACCAGCAAACACATTTACCTCGACATCGACGTATATTTTAGAATACTAACTCATCTCTCTGTACGAAAAAAAACACAGCGGAGCGATCAGCAGATGTGAATCATCTAGAAATGTGAGAAGTGAGGGTAGATCTGCTGTCAATCTTGGCAGTCGACTATTCCTCTGTGGCTGAAGGTCCTAACCTAAGCAAGCGTCAAAACCACGAAGATGAATCACTGAGTCTTCTTCAGGGCACTTAGCTTCAAGATCCTACATGCATGGAACCGACTAGACAAATGGACGGACAAGTCGAAGACGCTTTCAAGACATTCACTCTCTAGGATTTTACATCTTGGACACTTTGCTCATCGGATCGGGGACTCAAACCTTGCTTTTCTCAAACGGAGTGTCTCCGCCCGTCAGTATTTACTCATAATTAACTGGTAAATTAATTCACGGTACAAGTATACAGGTTAATTAAATATACGTACAACAGTTAATAATTAAATAAGGTACAAATGCAAGCACAAAAATACCTGCAATGTAAGGTGGGCATTTTTGAGCCTAAGTAATATATTTTATAAGTCTACAATTCAACTGACTTTTGCCAAATTTACTTCGTGACAATTGTTTATTAATATACATGTAGCATTAAGTTTTTCATTCTGAAGTAGCACAATCTAAAAATAAATGACTGGATTTACATGAAAAAATTTATACAATTGCCTCATTTACGAACGAATTTTCGGCAAACTTGACTTTTTAAAACCAACCTCGCAATCCAACATCATGTGGTGGCACTAAAGCGGATAATAAAGTAACTTCTATTTCTGGCAATATTAAAAGTGTTGACAAATCATTTATTTAATCTACGATCACAACAAAAGGTACTCTACATAAAAGAAGTGTTGCTGATCGATATATAATATAGTAAAAATTTAAGTGCAGCGTCAGCTTGCATCAGTTTACCTCGATATTGTATTGAAAGTTAAGCAACCGAAAAAATTACCCCGGCGAGACCGAGAAATTAGTCATTCCTCAAAAACGAAGCCTTTGTCTACGAAGCCTTGGTAGCATAGATACGACACTAAGACTTTGATCCGGCATAAAATTGAGACGGCTTTTGCTCACAAGGGCAGATAAAATACCCGATATCATCTTTGATAACCGCGGATAATTTGTTTCATATTTCGAAATGAGAGCAAAATGGGACTTATCCTTCTTTGTGAGATGTGGGCTTGATTTATTTAATTGGCATATCTAAAATTTATCGCGAGTATATATTAGAGAACGCCAATCCTGTTACGGTATAACAAGATACCACAAGTGTAGGAATTATCAAACCTGGCGTTGCTAATGATGGATACCTAATCTTTTCGGGTAGAGCATGTCATTTTTATAATTACTGTTATCCTGGGCCTATACTTTAAAAAAAGTTAAGAGATCGTAAGTTTATCAGCCAATCATTGACGGCGTTTCAAGCAAAGTCCACCAATCATAGACTAGGAAATAGAGCGTAAGTACTTACGTTCACTTAGCGAGTTTTGAAAGTATGGCCCCTGGATACGGTTCTCCCGAATCCCGTTGAAAATTTTAAAAGCAAAGCACCATAATTAGACAAAGATCCATTCAAACCCAGAAAAAAGTTTGAAATCTTCGCGTTCAACCTGTTTTGAAGTTCAAGCGGATCTAGAATTTTTTATTCAGTAATGATTTCCCACGTACTAGATAAAAGTCGCATTTTAATTTAAAATCTTATGTCCCTCCATTTTCCAATTCCTCGAACTCTTTCATTATAAATGGAATTTATTTGTATATTTCAACACGATAATAAGCGTGGACACGCGCCTCAAAAGCCGGGTTCAAACAAACTGAAATAAATGTGTATTTATAAGACGATAAAAATTTTTACTTAATACGATGATTAAGTTTTTTTAAGTTTTTGCGGTTTAGTGTCGCATCGATTGAATTGTCGTAGTTAAGTTAACGTTGGCAAATTACCGGTCATTACAAAGTCCGCTGTCTTCATAGTTTTTGTATTGCACGAGACCTGTAGCACAACATATTATTCCTGAATATATATCACATGATTTATGTATGATTAAGCAATTTCCATTTATTTCTGACTTCACTGATGTCTTCGCTGAGTGACCGCTGCCATTATGAGTGAGTAATATTATTGTTATTCAGTTGACATCAATAATTTTATATTCATGAGCACGGTCTCTATTATTTATCTTCATATCGACCTTTGGCACAACATCAATGCGATTACTGATGAGATATTTATAAACAGAATTTCTAAAAATCAGCAGAATATTTTTCTAACTGAACAGAGTAAACAATGTTGCATGTGTTTTTCCGACGAAGTTTGCAGAAAATTAATATAAAGGCAGTCCGACATGACCGCTTGCCCGAACACTGCATGCATGTGCGCCACAGAGGTCTGTTCTGCAGACTAATTGGGTTACCCCTGAACGATTTGTTTGTGTTGCTCAGCAACCTTTTTTGCATCCTATTCGATGGATCGGACGAACCCTGCAACAAAATTACAAGCGATTCATGGGATACTTATGGCCGGCCGGCGGTGATACGGCTTTAGTTTCTTGTTATAGGTTGCAGAGTTAGATAGAACAGGGAGGCAAGTTCATTGGTTCTGCGTTCGCTCGTAAATCATGGAGATGAAACACAAAAGAGTCTCTTCTTCTGGACCTCGGCAGGCAGTCATGCAAAAATCTTTTCTGCTTCGAGTCTGAATGTAAGCGCACAGGTGCCCATAAATCAAATGGTTTCATATGGGAGGCTTGTATCGGTACCTGATGAAGGCGAACGGGGCAACGTATTGATTTTAAGTATTTGTGCAAGGTTTTTATAATTTGTCATGATTTCTAAGCTCAGAAATGCAGGTTATGTTTAATTACATATGTGTAGTGGATCTCGCATAACCGATAAAATTTCATTTACATATGCGAGCCCTCTACAGCTAGGGGCCTCTATTCGGCCGGCATTGATACGGATAATAATAATAATGATAATAATAATAATAATAATAATAATAATAATAATAATATTAATAATAATAATGATAATAATAATAATAATAAAATCATAATAATACTGTACTATAACTATTATTAATTTATTAAACAATGCAATATCAGTTTGATTTAAAACATTACAACAGAACTAGATTAAAATGCTATATATTCAAAAAGTATACATAATCGATAAAACAGAAATAGCACGGATTCATATTCAGCTTCTCAACATTACCTTTAACAGAACATCACAACGTCATCACTATGATTCACAGTTTTTCCTTTTATGGGTCCAAAATAGACTAGTTACCAGTTGGCTAATGAACTGCCATGGTCATCTTATCTCATAAAGTACGCCGTATATATTATATATATGGTCAGCGTGCTTTCATTTGTTATCACTAATCAATCAATAGATTATCATTAATACTGCAGAGAAAACGTGACTTCGACAGGAAAATTATTGCTCATATGTCAAAGCTCGATTGGTATTCTGATTTATCCATCTTATTCATCAGCAAATGATTACTTTTGTAGTTATGCTTTTCTATTTTGCTGCTCAAGGTACTAATCGATAATAAAAAAAACATTTTTTTATAATACCGAGACATGGAAAAATTGATACTTTTTCAGTGAATTCTTAGCTAGAATTGAGTACCTAATTAGCAACAAATTGAACCTACACCTACCTACAGCTGAACATAATTGAACCTACTTACAATAATCTTAATTGAATAATAAATATTAGTTATTTAATTGATTTATTGAACCCGTAATTACCCGTGGGACACTTCTATGCCCCTTAATTGGATCTCTTTGGGCCCAAGTGAGCTTAATTAACTGAAGGGCGATCATGAGAAATTTTAAAGTATTTCTGAATTATTGTTCTATTACAGTGTTACATGTAATCATTGATGTGTTTGTCTGACTTCCGACTCAGGAAGGTGAAGTGAAAGACTTCTTTAAACAATCTGAAAAGTTTTTTAGACATTAAGCTAATCATAATGTTATTATCATCAACTTTCACTGAATTTCTATAAAAATAGACATCAAATATCAGCCCATGATTCGAAAAAATATAATATAGATTGGAAGTCGACGCCCCTGCATCAATTTAAACTCCATTACGTATACACTATACAGCGAACGTCACGCATGACACTAACTATAATCAAGAGCTCGGCGCAATGAGTTTGCGTAGGTGTGTTTACTCCCAAGGGTTCAAGTGGTGCTCTTTGAAATGCATCACTTGAAGTGATGTGAAATTTCTGAAGCCCACGCCGCGATCGCTTCCCCGGTATCAAGTCTCCGAGGAAATTCCCTTTGATAAAAATTCAAGTCGGGCGTACTTAAGGCGAATTTCGAGCAATTGGATTAGCATTTGGTGACCAGGAGGTGATCGTAAAGCGAGGAAGGGCAGCGAAAGCGCGACGATAAATAAGCGTTCAAGAGAAGATCGTGCGCTATGGTGCAGCGGAAAGTTTAAAACGCGTTTAAAATTCCCTAAACTACTATTACGTTGGTTATCTTCTGACCTGCTCGCCTCATCGAAAACTTGTGTGGGGCCCTACGGCGATATCGATAGATTCCCAGTTATTTGGCCGTTGCAACTGATGATCGACATTAAAATTGAACTCAAACGACCGTGCTAATGATGTGTGTTATCTCCGATAGTCGGGAAGTTATTTGAGTTCCGTGTAGGTTGTGTAGATGAGAGAGTTAATACAAATTGGGTATCAATATTTTTGAGCGGCTTTCGCCTTGTAGAAAATAGGAGCACTTTAATGAACTCTTATAACAATGTAGCGTGTTAATGTAGCTCATATAACAATGTGCGCGTGAGGTTTTATTTAATGGTTGATTCCACGCTGAATTGTGCATGAGGTACTGGAGAATTTAAGAATTTTGGCAAATCATTTCGAAATTATTTGCAACTAACTTTGGCGACTGTAAAAGGGGATTTACAATTAACAGAAAAACAAGTCTCACGGAAATCATTTTTATGAAGTTAATTTTCAGTTGCAGCGAAAAATTTTAACATGCAATTTATACGAGGTGTTTACCACGGTGAATCTGAAACTTATTTAATAAAAGGTCTCGAATGAGTTTACGGAAGAGTGCATCTCATTTGCAACAACGATGCAGGTGACTCATCTCCATTATTGGTAAAGAACTTTTTTATATCACTTTTTATATATTCACTTGTATATATTATTTTATTCACTTTTTATATATCATGTGAATAAAGTACGAATACAGTACGAAAATACGCAAATTGCTAAACAATGAGACCATGCTCTAAATTTATACGCTTATCTCTAGGCATTTTCCTAATATGATACAAATGAATTTTTACGAAGGAAAAATTTATTTAGATTCACAAATAACTTCGTAATACCGTTCACCATCGCTCATTGAATGATGATTACCGACAATAATAATTAACAAATAATTTTAGTCTTTCGATCTGAGTTCGATCATCATTGTCACATATTTCTAATATATAGTAATATTGTATGTAAGTTAGAATGTGCTTGTATATTCGAAGCTTTGTGCTGGAAACATGTAAGAAAAGATCAGACGCGTATTTACAATACTTGTCCAGAGTCCAATTTCATGTTAAACTTAAAATCGCGGTATTGATGAGAGTTCTGTACCAAATCCAAATGTGGGTTTGAACGCGGGAATATCTTCAATCAAAATATTTTGGTTTCAAAATTTTTAACTTGATTCGGGATGATAGTGTTTGGACTGACGAGATTTTGAATAAAAGGACTCTAAATGAAGGGATTCTGAAATTGCAATATCCTGAAAAATTGAGGCCGTGCTGAAAAGCTTATCTCCCAATATTTTAAACGTTGTTGAATAAAAGATATTAACTCTGTTGAACAGTAAGCTAAATTTGAATGTTAAATGAAATGATGCAGTTTATAGTTCAATCAAGGTTTTTACCTCGGATCGTCTCCTGTAAAGACGGCGATCTATTAAACATATTGCTAAAATCTTCACAACAAAAAGTCGATTCACTAAATCGCCGTCAAATGTAAGGTGGTATGAGAATTGGTCTTCATTATCTATATATATTATATCATCATATAATGATATATTATGTATTCCTTATATATCTATCGTTGATATATCAACAGCGATGTGTATCACGTTGATACATTTATACCGATATACATTTGCATATCAACAAATATATTTTATTAGTAGATATGCACGCCATTAATGCAAAAAATATCGATTTTTGAATACAATCTATTTAGTCGCTAATACTTTTATGAAATTTCAAATATCTCATCGGCGTCCGACATGTGCGAATCATCCATGAAACACATAAAGCACATGTACGTTTTAATGCACATTCGACTAATCTTTGGATCCATCCATCTGCCAACAAAGGTTCAATGCCCGCCACTTACGTGGCATCAGGATCGGCCTTCGCAAGGCCTCGGAACACGACTTGGCCCGATTGCCAAGTCCGGATGAAGTAGAGGAGTTTGACGAGCTGTAGTTCATCGCATCAATGGACGTCAGTAGACTGACTCTGGGCAATTTTAGGCTACTCGGTTGACAGATTCTAAGTAATATTAAGCTATTCAGTAGTGCAATTGCAGACTATACTGTACTGTAATGAAGGTAAGTGCATCGTTTGTACCATCTAGCTGCAACTAACACCAGTTCCTGAGCACGTCTCACAACACGCAGCTTTTATTGAGTTACCCTCAAGTTGGTGGCCGCTAACTTACACCTTCAAAGTTACCCCTCGAAATTTGCCCCTACAATGGACGACAGTGAACCTGGCGCCTCGCCCCAGGGTGATGACTTAAAGTGGTAACTTGTTGAGAATGGGGGAATTTAAAGGATATATCCTTAGAGGTTTATGGGGGAATTTGGAGGACATATCCGTATCCTTTGTGGGGAAATTTAGAGGATATATCCGTAGGGTTTGTGAGGGAATTTAGAGGACATATCCGTAGAATTTGTGGGGGAATTTAGAGGATATATCCGTATCCTTTGTGGGGAATTTAGAGGACATATCCGTAGAATTTGCGGGAGAATTTAGAGGACATATCGGTAGATTTTGTAGGGAATTTAGAGAACATGTCGGTAGAGTTTGTGCGGGAATTTAGAGGACATATCCGTAGGGTTTGTGTGGGAATTTGGAGGACATATCCGTAGAGTTTATAGGTTCGCCCACTCGAGGGATGAGTGGACTTCCCATTCATGGAAACGTGGAGAACCTTAATAGCTTCGGCCGCCAACTGCTTTACTCTGTATTACATTAAGGCACCACTTGAACCCACTACAAGTTATCTACACTTGAAAAATTATGAACGAATCGTATTGTTGAAATAGTGACTCACTTGCTGCTTTTCTGCTGGGAAAATCTGATTCTTGGTGACCCACACAAGGATAAAGTTGCATCGCTTTTGGCCCAATTCCTCGCTGATTTCTTTGAATGAATGTATGAATGAATGTATGAATGAATGTATGAATGAATGTATGAATGAATGTATGAATGAATGTATAGTTGAATGAATGTATAGTATAAAGGGAACATATACAGCGGGAAGTCATTCGATGAAAAAAGTTCAAGCAGTTAATGGTGAATTATAACTTCTTGCATGATATTCGTACGTATAAGGGTTCGTGAGCGTTAATTGTCGTCTCAAAATTTGGGTTCGTTCGATCCATGATGGTAGGCAACAAGGACACGTACCTCTATATTTAGAAAATGAATTGATCCTGAATCTGTAAATTTCCCGAATTTAGCATATTTATCAATTATGTTGATCGTAAGTTAGAGTTTGATGGTTAATTTGGTTAATCACATGCAAAACATGTTTAAATTCAAGCCGTAAATTGGACTTAGAGTTCATTAACAAATAAATTAATTCGGTTGCAACATATTAAATTGTTTTCGGACATAATGCAGACTGGCATAGCAGGTACGGAAAATCATATCTAAAGTACTTCTCTATATCGAACGGAACAATCGAATAAATTTAATATTCAAGTCAGGAAAAGCATCCTTTTACTCGTATAAATGACTAATGCATAACTATGCGCGGGAATAACGGAAGGTCCATTCCAAATGGAATGTAAAACTTTTCGCGTCACGGCTTGGGATTCGATCTAGCGACGATCATTCTTACCCTATTGACGAGAAAATTCTTACCCTAGAGACTAGCATTCTTACCCTATAGTCGTGCAAATTCTCACCCTAGCGCTCGCCGAACTCCTGGAAGGCGGCACATTCTGACCTCGATTTATCGTTACGACTTCGCTTGCCGCAAATACCTAAGTTTGGACCTTATGATGGCATCTCCTGTGCACACGCAACGCGAAATTACGTGGACTGGAAGTCCGTATCACGTGGTCAGTGTTGAATGATTCAGTCACGTTGCACTCATTGTAAGATCGTTGAAATACACTATACACTGAATAATGACGCAGCGCTGAACTGCCGATGAGATTGAGTGGAGGCAACTGACAACACGACTGAGTCACTCAACACTGAACTGCCGATGGGATTGAGTGGCGGTAACTGACTACACGACTGAGTCACTCAACACTGAACTGCCGATGGGATTGAGTGGCGGTAACTGACAGCACGACTGAGTAACTCAGCAGTGAGCTGCCGATGGGATTGTGTGGAGACAACTGACAACACGACTGAATAACTTAGCACTGAACTGCCGATGGTATTGAGTGAAGGCATCTGGCAATACGACTGAGTCACTCAGCACCGATGAAGGCATCTAGCAACACGAAGGCATCTGGCAACACGACTGAGTCACTCAAGACTGAACCGCGTGGATGCCGGCAATGCATCTGGGACACGACCGTCTGACGACGTCATTGCAGGCCTAATGCCTACAATATATTCCTATGGCCTACAATATATTAGTCGTCACGTTTATTGAATGTTCATCCGTGCGAACTCTGCTCCCAACTTTTCCTATTAGGAACTTCATGGACCATAAGCAAAGTCAATATCTGAGCCAGAGCCCGTCTAAGGGAAAGCTCTTATAGCCGTCGTTTCGAAGTCTTTCAAGTTATTAATGCTTATCCTAGGAGACAAATTTCTGGAATGGCCTCGTGATTTATCAGTATTGTGGTTCATATATATAGGCTTGGGCCGCCAAATGATTAATCTAAGTAGCCCAGGCCTGGTTATAAAAATCAAATGTAATAATAAATGATAATGATGTCAAGCCGCTGAGTCCGGCCGGAACCATAACATTAATAATAATTAAAGTTAACACATGCCTTGAATTAAAATTTAAAATTGAATCAAACCTTAGCATGTCATACAAGAATTCAGTACTGAAGGTTTTGTCTAATAATAACTTCCTGAAATGCCTATCGTCTGTTGTTGTCGGGTGAAAAATGTGACGCAGATTTTTCTGTATGGTTGATATAAATTATTCGATTAATTGAATAAATCGACTATTCGATTATTTGAAATAATTGTAATATGAATAACCTCATCAGTATATTTTTTCCATGGCAGCGGTACGGAGATTACAATATTCAATGTTATTATTTATTGAGTGTCACTATTTTATTTAAACTCACGAAGCCGAATGAATGTCGACCTAATCCTGATTTAACTGATGCATCGAATGAAACATGTTTCACCACAATCCTCTCTCAGTGTTTGATCTAATGTTAAATCCAGCTTCCTTCCCAGTTCACGTCTCGGCCCTTTCGAAATCAGAAAATTCATGTGCCATCGAGACCATATATTCGCAAGAAATAAAATAGTATGTCATGAGAAAGCACTCCAGCTCGTTTTTTAAAAATTCACTCAAATCGTTTTCTGTTTGATTACAGTAAGCGAGCATGGGCAACTTAAAAAAATGGTCTTTCTGTAAGCGCATCTTTGTCATTATTTTTTTATATAATTGGGGTTAAAACTTACGGTGCCAGAAGCTCCAGACAAGCCTGATGAATTGCCTATTTTTTATGCTCCAATAAATAATGTCAGAGTGAAATGCAGACTATAATTTAACGGTTGAACTTCAATCAAATGTATTAATTTACATTCGTATCATTTGTAATACTAATTCTTGATCAATAGGTTTCAATATGAAACTATTCCTAGTAAACGCAAAACGTGACCATTGCTGTCATTCTTTACAGATAAACGTCTAATATTAATGCAATAGAAATATTTCTAAAGCATGTGAATGATATAAATCTTGGTGTTTCGCCCTAACTTCAAACTAAAATTAAGATTTAGAATTTAGATGATTTAGGCTGCACTGACTGCACTGATTTAAATGATTTAGGCTGCACTGACTGCACTGATTTAAATGATTTAGACTTAGATTTAGATGATTTAGGCTGCACTGACTGCACTGATTTAGATGATTTAGACTTAGATTTAGATGATTTAGGCTGCACTGGCTGCAATGATTGTGCTCAAAAATTTTAATCTGCTGTCACCCTTTCATTACTCACATAAGAGTTTATACTGAACTGTGATCATCGCTGGAAAATTTAGCAAATTGCTGCATGACTCGTGTCTTTCAAGCGCAAGAATTTGGCTTTTATTAGTGAGTGAACGCAGCACCGTATGTCAGGACCTAAGAAAAGAATTTAGAAAAAAATTATGATTGCGTTTAAGAGCTCCTTATGAATGTGGGTGAGTGTTATTCAATGCATTCCAGGCGTAATACGACTTTAATATAGTGGATTCATGATATTTTTTGCGAATTCTGGCATACAGGAACGATTTCAAAGGCTGTTTTTCAAGTCGGCCGCCAAATTTCATCTTGTTTGTTTAAAATTACATAACTTTACTCTGACATAGTTTATGTGTCATACAAGATTTAAATGGTATATATTGGCAATTCTGACCGATTATTCAGAAGTCCTTATTATCCCTAAAAACTGTTTGGACTTCTAACTGTCCTTAAACCCTAAAAAAACTAAAAAAAAATATTCCGCATTTGGCCGAATTCTCTCGTATCAGTATGCGGTCATGAAGGAATGGGAAAAAAATCGTCATTTCCGATCCAGGGATTTAAAAATACAACAAATTTGAAAATATATTCACTCATGAAGATTTTCCACAATTTTATTGCTTGAAAAAGCAAATGACAGTAGATTAACTCAGTATATACATGTATGTATGTATACGGTAACTATTGTAAAAATAAAATGTTATGCACTTTGATGTCTTATATTATTATTATATTCATGTTTTTTTTATTTGAAACTCATTTTTATTGTTTATCTTCTTGTCTGAAAGAGGATTAATTGATATTTCCAACTTAAAATCTTAATAGTTTTCTTCATTTTTAATTGCAAGGGAACAGCAATCTATGGTTAATATGGAATGATTGATTCACAATTTAGTACATTTCTAAAGAAGGAAAAAATTATAAACTTAATAATTTAATTAATACACTAATAATCAAATTCTTAATATTAATAATTTTTCTCTTTGCAATGGAGTTTGCTATACCAATCGGAAATTATGACGGCTTTTGGAGCATCATCGTGATTTGTGGAAGTCTACAATTCATTTTCTTACGTAAAATTAGTTTTATAAGGTAAGCTAAAAATTGAAACTTTTAACCGTAAATCTATATTATTAATACTCAATAAGAGTCAAGAGACTACATCTAGCAGCCATCTCGCAGTAACTAATGCAGTTCCGATCGCTGTGAGAGCATCGGCACAGGCTTATCAGATAACTTTAATGTCATAGGATACCAGATGGTAAATAAAGAGCTAAAAACTTCAGTATATTGTAAAACTTGTTTTCCAACTCCATAGGGTGAATTTATTTTTAATTATACGATTTGTATATGTGATACAACGAAACATTTTAAAAGAAGCATAAGAATAAGTGGCAGGGCATCGGTCTGAAGAAGTTGAAAATGGGAATAGTGATAATAAGTAAAAAATATAGAACGATAGTTCGAGTGCTATTTGTTCGTAAATTTTTACATTATTTAAAAGTATTTAAGTCCATGTTGTAGAAAGAAGAACAATAAAAAATTAACACGAATGAGTTGAGTGTTGATATTAATAAAGTTTAATTTTTTTAAACGAGGTCACGTTGAAACTAATATGTCAATGAATCGATTGAATGAACACAATGTGAATTGAATATGAACACTCTCAAAGTTTTGATGACATATAATTTGGATAAGAGTTTATGAATAAACTTTCGTCGCGTGGACTGAGGAGACTTTTGTTGAGTCAACTAAGTGACGTTTTAATAAGTAATTTAATGTTTATTCATTATTAGTGAAATAATAAAACATATATAAAAACTGTATGAATAGGCCTTTAGTGGGTCAAATGAACTAGTGCAAGTAGTTATAAATAATAAATGATATAATAATTGAGCTGCCAATAGGAGCAGGTATCATAATATGATATCTGCGTTGTACGTTTCAACTTATTAAGAAGCAGATCCGGAATAGCATGATGCGATGGTGCAAGTATAAAAAATATAACTCAGTACTCACTGCAGTGAGTGACAGAGAGCGCATTTTCTCGTCGACTAAAACTTGAGGTCACGGACGGACGGACAGACGGACGGACAGACAGACGGACATGGCGAGCACAATAGTGCATTTTTTTCCATAAATGAGAAAATGCGCTAATAACTAAACGATCACGAAACATAGTTTGTAATAATTATAAGGATTCTTGAGAACCTCATATAACAAAACATTGCGAGGCTATATATAATATTAATAATGATTTCAATTGAGACTAATAGAGCTTCTAATCAAAGAATTTTTCACGTTTAATTAGGTACCCAAGAGACCTTGCAACCCTGAAAAATAGGTACAAAAATTCTATTTAACAATTATCCAAGTTTAAACTTCGATCATACAGCATCAGAGATGAACTCATGACGAACAAATTTAATCTCTTTATATATAATAACAAATATTTATATCTTCTGAACATTTATATATCTTTTGAAAGTTCAGTTTATCAGTAGAGGAATGTAGCTAATTGTTGAATGCCATGGAATGTAGCCAATTGTTACTTATATAATATATCAAAGAATGCATGTGAGTATTGGGTACGAAATTCAGTGAATATTTATTCAAATATTTTAACGATGTTTTTTGTTGTCAACATAAATTTTTGAAGCCTGAATAATCAATGTTGTTAAAATTGCGCCAGTCCACAGAATAAAAGAATAATTATGCGACTATCATTTAGAAAATCAATTATATACGGTTATTCTATATTATTTGTCTCCTAAATTAGGCGGTCACCGAACTACAAATATTCATACAACATATATGCATATGCAAGTAATAAATTCATAATTAAATGGTATTTTCATTCCTAAATCAAAGAAAGACGACAGTGAATAAATTCATAGGTGTCAAAATATCAAGCAACAGATATTTACCAATATTTTTCTTTCTTATTATAGTTTACTCGGGAATTATTATTATTTAAACTGCATAGGTTATCAGTATTTAACTGTTATTACACGCATTTTATTCCCGCGTATTCTATGCTATTGAATGATGTAACTATTTCAATATATATATTCGTCATCTTTGTAAATGATGGGAACCAAATTATTTCATCTCGAGGTAATATCTCTAATATTTTTACCATAGTCAGTAATGCGATTTTTAATCGTGTCAGAATATACAAATTTATGGTCGAATACTCACTTGGTATTTTTCAATTTCAAAATAAATTTTCAAATAACTGTAATTTTAGCTTAGGCCTTAGCCTAAGCTTAAAACCTTAGCCTAAAAAAAAAAACAACGTACAAATCAAATTTAACAACAAAATATACAAATTTATATACGAATAGTGACCACTTGATTTTCCAGAATTGAGAATAAATTGTGGATAGACGCCAATCTAAAATAAGCAGTAAATGAGACGATTTCAATGTAGAAATTGACGTACGCGTATTTTTATTTTAAAATATATATTTTAGTAGCACTGCTTATGCATATTTTTATTGTAAAATATTTTAGTAGCGCTGTTGGTGTTGTCCGCCCACGTGGCCTGGGCAGCGTGGGCAGCTGTGGGGTGGGAGCTCAACAGCGCTGCATAAGCCAGCAGCACCCGGCCCGCATTCCATGTAAACCTGTTACTGCAGTACTCTAGTGCCTGTCTTACACTCAGGCGAAGGATTGGGTCATATTGTCCAGATAGTAACATACTTTTTGCACGCCCATCAACCATAGACGTGCACATATGCCCATCAGCCATGATATGCCCATCAGCCATGACAGGGTGACTCATATAGGCGCAAAAAGTACTACGAAATTCGAAGAAATTCTCGGTCATTTCTCTGTGAGAGGCTATAACAGCCCTCGGAATAACAGGCCTTCTTTCAATGAAGAGAAAAAATGGTATCAAAGATATGAATCACTTGCAATAATAAAAAATTTATGTAAGTTTGATGATTGATATAAGTAAACGAAAATATGAATAGAAAATTCGGAAAAATTCAGCCTGGACGGGAAGCTGCAGATAAAAACTAGTAGCTGCATAAAAATAAAATATCGAGCTGCTGCTGGAAAAACTGAACTCACTCGGCAAGTTTGAGAAACTAATATTAATTAAAGGCAAAAATTTGAACTTTGCATACAAACAAAATATCGAGCTGCTGCTGGAAAAACTGAACTCACTCGGCAAGTTTGAGAAGCTAATATTAATTAAAGGCAAAAATTTGAACTACACACATTCTTTCTCCGGTTTACTTGTTACAAATCGTCACCTTTTCAACGAAGTAACTGAGAAGAATTCAATACTGTTTATAACAGTGCTCCTCCAATTCAAATAAATTTGGCAATTGTATTGGTTTCTTATACGACTATGTACCAGTCGTCGGAACGAAAAACGGCAAAATATTACCACTCATAAGCGTATTTGCAGGCAGAACAATTATAATATATGTGATCTTAATGTAGCATTTAAAACCGACAACTATAAACTAATTAGGGCTGTGAGACAGGTTAGGCATATATCTAAAATGGCAAAAGCTGTTAAAAGCATTGCTTAATAACAATGTTTATAGACTGAATCACAGAACTTAATGTAAATAAATGATTTCGAATGTATTAAAAACATATTATGTATAGTATATAAATGCATTGTATAAATCTGAAAAGTAGTAGGAATCGTGATTTGGGAGTGAGCGTCATGGTAATGCCGTGACTAACCTGCTTTTAACCCTCAGATTAGGGTACACCTTTTGATTACTTAATGGCGTTAGATATTACTTAGCATTTAAATACTTTATTATGCTTATAAAAACAGTTAGAATTACATTATCAAACACAATTGAATGCATTGTTCTTGTTACAAGAAACTTTGCTGGTTGGGATACCGTGCATATACTTGTTATAAATACTATCCTAAATTTACATCATCAAAAGAAAGTGATGTGAATTAAAAGACTAAATGAGTGTTTAACTACGACACTCTGTTTCGTTAGACGGTCTCTAGAGTATGTTTTTACACATATAATTTTTTGAGTGTGACGAGCAAGAATTTTCATGATATTTGAGTAACCTCAATGATGATGAACGGCGAACGCAATGTTTCAGCCGCCAAATTCACAAACAGGTATTATGCGTGCAGGTTTTAGCGATTCAAGATGGACACAATAATAAATTTAACAAGTTTGGGACCGTACATAATATTAACATGCAAGCAAGGAACGGGTACCAAACAGTGAATAATAACTCTAAAAATTCTAATTAAGAATTTTTATCAATTTGAAGTCTCCTGCTCTGCAAAAAAATTGAACTTGCCTAATTTCAGGTGCAGACGTAATAAATGCCACACAGCAAGGAAGGCCATCGGTCGAATCAATATTTTCAATACGCATCATCACTAGTAGTGACTGAATGATTTGCTATTATTTTTTTAGTCAAATCTTTCGTAATGAACAATAATCTTTCGTTTTCGTTAATGTTGGTTAATTTATTCGTAGGAAACTAACCAACTTTAATTTTTAAATGGCAAAATGAAAACAATCTTATGATTAAAGATTCCCGGTGACCACTATCAAATATTTGTTGACTATGCTATTTGTATTATTTTCTCGACTATGTATAAAATTCAATATATTATTGAATTTTAACAGCACTTCGCCGCTTATATGGCTTCGCAATGATAGACTAACGATCAACGTTGAGTTACACCGCTACAAAAATCTCCAAAAAAAGGGATTTTTTTTCCTCAAAGATCATAAGTGATTTTAAGGGATTCTCGAGGAGCCCCCATGTTGTATAACCAAAAAAAATTCTACAATATCAGACATTTGAAACATTTACAAATGCTATCAAGCTCAGTTAATAAACGTTTATAAGTTATTCCGAAAGTAATAGTGTAAATTGTCTCTGAAATTCCTAATATTATATGCAAGTGTACTAATATTTTGAAGTATTTAAATGTGCGGGGCACAGAATGAGACTGACCTTGCCCGACCGCAAAATACTCAGTGAAAGATCCGTAGACTACGAGAGGAAAACCGAAGTCCCGTTATAAACGCATTGAGACTTGGCTAGCTTCCGTTATAGAGGCAACTGTATTAAAATTAAAGCGGTAGAGGAACTGCATTAGAATTCAAGAGATTGAGGAACTGTATTAGAATTCAAGAGATAAAGGAACTGTATTAGAATTCAAGAGGTAGAGGAACTGTATTAGAATGCAAGAGATTGAGGAACTGTAGTAGAATTCAAGAGATAAAGGAACTGTATTAGAATTCAAGAGGTAGAGGAACTGTATTAGAATTCAAGAGGTAGAGAAACTGTATTAGAATTCAAGAGGTTGAGGAACTGTATTAGAATGCAAGAGGTAAAGGAACTGTATTAGAATTCAAAAGATAGAGGAACTGTATTGAAATTCAAGAGATAGAACACTTGTATTCGAATTCAAGAGGTAGAGGATTGGTATTAGAATTCAAGAGGTAGAGAATCTGTATTGGAATTCAAGAGAAATTAACTTGATTCCGCGGTGCAAGTGAACGCATTGAAGCTTTCGAGCGTTCGGTCTTGTTGCTTTAAAGCCACGTTGAAAAAAAAACGCTTCAGATTATAATTATTCAGTTTTTGTTGTGTACCACTGTATGCATGGAAACTATTTAATGATAAAAATAGGAATAATGAAAATATTTAATAAACAAGTAAGTATTTTGTCATAAAATGACTGTATCAAATTATATTGGTTACAAATCATGATTTGTACATACGTTTTTAGTTCAAAGACTGATCAACGAAATAAATGAACAAACTTAGCTATAAAGTAATACATATACATGCAGCTAGTATCCCAGGCAATTAAAAAAATTTTGCATAAACCCCATTAATAAACTATATAACAAAACCTACAGTATCGTGATCGTACAGAATAAAAACATAAAAAAATTCAAGTCTCTTATTAACTTCGCCAGCGGCAAAGAAAGTTGACATTTGATTAATACTTTTCCCGCTGCCTCTTGATAAGCAGCACACGAAGGTAGGTTTTTTG
Organism: Hyalella azteca; assembly: GCF_000764305.2. NCBI lineage: Eukaryota > Metazoa > Arthropoda > Malacostraca > Amphipoda > Hyalellidae > Hyalella > Hyalella azteca. The sequence continues at coordinate 21,023 of NW_025944994.1, read as the reverse complement.
TTAAGCTTTATAGCTGAGCAAATGTGCTGAGTCATGCCACAGGTGGCCCTATACAGGGGCGCTGAACTTGACCTCCGCTGCGCCGATACCGCGGCCGTAACGCGACCTTGCGTGTCGCGCATGCCGAGGTTTGGAGGTGCCAGCATGAAATATACGGCGACGAGGAGTAGAAATACGGCGACGAGGAATACGGCGTCGAGGAATACGGCGACGAGGAATACGGCGACGAGGAATACGGCGACGAGGAATAGAAATACGGCGACGAGGAATAGAAATACGGCGACAAGGAATAGAAATACGGCGACGAGGAATACGGCGACGAGGAATGCGGCGACGAGGAGTAGAAATACGGCGACGGGGAATACGGCGACGAGGAATAGAAATACGGCGACGAGAAATACGGCAACGAGGAATACGGCGACGAGGAATAGAAATCTCTGGCACTGCTATAAATCTCTGGCTCGGGTGTATATATCTGGCACCGGAATAAATTTCGGGAACTGTTTGAAAAACTGGCACATGTGTTAATCTCTGACACTGCTATAAATCTCTGGGAAGGGTGTAAGTCTCTTGCATGGACGTGAGTCTCTTGCACTGGTGTAAGTCTATCGTACCGGTTTAAGTCAATGACACTGGTATAATCATCTGAAACTAAAATAAATCTCTAGCACTCCTATTGATAGTTGGCACAGGCTTAAATCTCTGGCACGGGTGTAAATCTCATCTTCAAATGTAAAACTTTGGCATAATTGTGTAAATAATTGTGGATACACGTTCGAGTAGCACCTCTAAAAGCACGGAATTGAAACAAAATAGTTTTGAAAAATCACTTTACGAATATGTTATATATTCATATATATTGATCCAAGTTACGTATTTGCAATTCAGTCATCAAATAAATACTATGCATATTTTTACCTGAAGTACTGCCCAACGTTCTCTCTCAGCCTAATGCAGCTGGAATGACTTTTGTCACAAAATGAATAGTATTGCAAAATGAGAGAAAAATTATATATATGAACACTGATTGAGCAGTCAAGCGTGGTAGTGAGGCAAAGTGAATAGTGTATATTTAAAAAAGAAATAAAAGTAGCAAATCACTATTGCGCTCGAGTTGTACTAAATGAGAGTTGGATCGGTGATACTTGATTAGCATACGTTTTTTGCCAGGCGTCCAAATAAATTCAATAGAAATGGCTCGTGTCTTCATTAAATGAACGATGCGTGATTTCTATATACTTTTTCTGTTAATATTTTATTCGAATTCAATACATGATTGATGCGAAAAAATTCTTCAATATAATTTATTTACTTCATATACCGGATGATTGCCAGTCTAAATCTAAAGTTTCTGCTTCTATGCAAATGTTTACGGAGCGTGCTATTAATTGCTTGCCTTTTTTTGAGCCAGCGATGGATTAACGTGAGTCCTGAATGTGGATATGGATGATTTTTTTTTTGAGCCCCTTAGGAGTCAGCGCCTGTACTTACTGTGGACTTGGGTGCATATGTTTGAATCACTAATGAGTTAGCGTGTCTCCTGATTATTGAATTGAAAGTTTTTTTTTAAATTACAGACGAGTCAGTCAAAACCCCAAATGACGGACTTAAAGACTGGAGTGGATAATCGCTCTGGTTACTTGCATTTAACAGTACCAACGCTTGAGTTGCCATGGTGTGAAATCTCTAATTTGTTTTATTGTTTTTAAACGGTTACGATCGTGTTGTTTAACAGGAAAAACATACTTCAGGATACACCGACATTTAACTCTGAAGAATTTTCTGTATAACAACAGTAATTGACAGCAATCGTGCCAAAAATTTTTTACTGAAATTGATCTTCCATGCAGTTTAAAACTTCTCTAAGGCTATCTAGTAACACAGAAAATCCAACCATTGTACCGAATGACTTGACAAGTTTCAAATTTATAATCGAGTACTGGTACACCGAATTTATCTGCACACTTTCATGGTGTTTTGTGCATTTGAATCTACATGTACCCGATGAGCCCTGCAGCGAATGTATGCTGCGGGCGTTAGAGTTTCATGCACGCTGAAATTCCTTGTATATATATGATGTGTATACAATATACTTTCATTGTATACTGATATTTTTCAGCATCTTGTTCAACCTAGTTTGTCATAATTGAATATAACTATCGACTCTGTTTAAAGATGTTGTTCTATGTATGGCGAATATAAGGTAAATTGTATTAAAAAGATTAAATGTGCACTTAGAAGGCTTGGAACACACGTCCAATTGTTATTAACAAAGGAATTGCCACATGGCCATTGGCTACGCTAGCCATTCATCATTCAAGATTAATTTTTTCTACTCACTTGAATTTTACTAACTGACGTCTTCAGCTAATTAGGAATATCTATTCTTTTAATTATATCATTTTTGGATTATCATAGCTCGATAAAACAGTCAACTTTGCTCATAATTCCGCTTATAAGGAACCAATAATTATGCGACCAATAAAAATGACTAAAAATTTGCTCCTGTATATAATCAGCGTCCTTAATTAAAGTGGGTTCGTTATTCATGACAGCCTGAGTGACGGTAAGTTGCCAGATCAATATTTTTAATATTGATTTGGCCAATATAATCAATATTTTTCATATTGATTTGATCAATTTATAGATTTGTATATTTTTTTTCGTTATTCTCCATATTTCAACTAAGTCCCATGAGGGAACCATTTACTTTCTTGAGCAAAATATATGTTTTTCCTTGAATTACTAATCATGTCATAGCGTCTGAATATCAGCACATGATGCATTTATAGAACTTAATAAGGATGTGAAAAAAACAAGTCTTAGAAAAAGATAAATATACTTCAAAGATAGACTGAGAAATGTCAATCTTCGATGTTGAATAATTTAAGGAGCGTCATTGCACACTTTGCTTGATGCAGCAAAAGTATGAATTTTTCATTTTCTGTTCTCATTTCTCAAGTTGATGATAAGAATTTTAGTTTTTATTGAAACTAAATAAGGTCTTAGTGCTCGAAGCTTCCGAAACCGCCGCCGAATCCACCATCGAAGCCACCGAAACCACCACCGAAACCACCACCGAAGCCACCAATACCATGGTGGTGGGTGTGTACCTTTACTGGGACTTTAACCGGGACTTTGACGGTTTTGACAACGTGGACGGGGACGGTCTTGACAACGGTGAAGGGAACTTTGACGGTCTTCACGGTCTTGATGGTCTTGGGGACAGGGATGTGCTTCACGATGGGGACTTTGACTGGGACTTTGACGGGGAAAGGCTTGGACACGAGGGACACTCCCACGGTGTGGGCGGGATGAACGACCTTGCCAGAGACGACATCGGAGCTCACAACCGCACCGTGGCCGATACCACCACCGAGGCCACCACCGAATCCACCACCAAATCCACCGCCGAATCCACCATCGAAACCACCTCCGAATCCACCATGTGCGAGGCCGCCGTGCCAGCCATCTTCAGGGCGAGCCGCGCTCAGGACGACGAGGCCGGCGAAGAGAACGAATGTGATCTGCGTAAATTATTTTCATGATTATATAATAATTGTACATTAATTAGGCGCACATCACAAATTTATAGGAGCAGACGAAATAATTATGATGATAATTTAATACGGGACTACAAGCTGATCCAGACCCGCTTAGTTAGTTTGAATTTTCGAATAATAACTGAATTCAGGCGATTAAAAGCTAAATTTGATAGGCTATTAGAAAAAGCAATGTGGTAGGGCAAATGAGCAAATTTGCTGTTAGATAATTATAAGAAAATATTCTGTCTTGACAAATAGAATTCTAATTCAATTTTTGCAGGTAAGGAAAGAAGGTTATTCTAACAACAATGAATAATCATAAATTTCACAATTAACTTTAATATTTGGTTCAAATAAATTTATCAATGGAAACAGCCAAAAATGTAACACTCAATTTATAATAAAAAATTTGTATATTTCGCAAGCTCCAACCACTTCAGTTCATCAATAAAGTGATCTAGACAGGCACTTATATTCAGGTTCAACAAATATACGAAATTTCTGTCAAACATCAATATCCATCAATAATAACCAGTATACAATGTATGGTATAGATGTATCTAATGAAATTTAATATTGAAAATAATTGATACTAATTTGAATAACATCAATTCAAAATAACATAACCTCTTCAATATGTGAAAAGTGTAAAAAAAGTATCAATAAAATAATTCCAAAGCATGAAAACAATATAATTGTTTTTCCCTTAAATTCCCAAACTGAACAAACAGATTCCTGTTAGAAACTCAAACAAGACAAGAAAGTCCAAGGAATTGTTGGTACAGATAAATAGCTTACAGAGTTCATAGTGGATGAGGTGCTTTGACTGAAGCTGCTGATCAGGTAGTAGTGAAGCTGGGGCTCCAGGTTCATATATACTCCTCGCTCCAGGGTCACCAAAAAACAGTTGACCGTGAAGCGCTGCCTTGCCTTCGCTAGAAAATCAACGAGCTTGCCACTAGAAACTGTGTCATGACGCGTTCGCTGGTGAAAACGCGCAAGCGTTCACATTGTGGCCTAACGCGTTCGCTGGTGAAAACGCGCAAGCGTTCACATTGTGGCCTAACGCGTTCGTTGGTGTAAACGCGCTAGCGTTCACATTGTGGCCTAACGCGTTCGCTGGTGAAAACGCGCTAGCGTTCACATTGTGGCCTAACGCGTTCGCTGGTGAAAACGTGCTAGCGTTCACATTGTGGCCTGACGCGTTCGCTGGGGAAAACGTGCAAGCGTTCACATTGTTCTAACGCGTTCGATGGTGAAAACGCGCTGCGCTAGCGTTCACATTGTGGCCTAACGCGTTCGATGGTAAAACGCGCTAGCGTTCACATTGTGGCCCAACGCGTTCGATGGTGAAAACGCGCTGCGCTAGCGTTCACATTGTGGCCTAACGCGTTCGATGGTGAAAACGCGCAAGCGTTCACATTGTGGCCTAACGCGTTCGATGGTGAAAACGCGCTGCGCTAGCGTTCACATTGTGGCCTAACGCGTTCGATGGTGAAAACGCGCTAGCGTTCACATTGTGGCCCAACGCGTGCGATGGTGAAAACGCGCTGCGCTAGCGTTCACATTGTGGCCTAACGCGTTCGATGGTGAAAACGCACTAGCGTTCACATTGTGGCCAAACGCGTTCCCTAGTGAAAATACGCATTCACAGTGCGCGAAATGCGTTCCGGCGAGTATATCAGCTTATGAAGGTTTTGAATTCACAATTTTTTCTTTTTCCTTATTAAAATAAGTTTTTTTGTAAAACGAAAATGTGCAATGGTGAAAATTGGGGCATAAAATAAGTGCTGCGCATAGGTTAGGACAGGAAATTACAATCTTCCTAATATATAATAGCCCATAGTATTCCGTAGCAAGCGCAAAACCATTAAGTTGGGCGTTTACAGTTTATTAGTTCTGCACCAAACACTATTCTTCATAATCTCGAGAATTGCACGTGTGCATAAAAAAATATTTAATGAGTGTTTTTCAATTTTAAACTTAGTATGGGAGGCTTAATATATATATCTTATATGTCAGCACAATATTTGATTGAGAATTTCTGTTTTATTTCCTCCTTACTTTTAACGTGAATAATAGTGGCTGTATTCACGCTCCTCAGTACATCTTCATATTTGCAACACATAATTTAGCATTTATTTAAATGAGTCCGGACGTTTGAAGTTCATTTTTTCATGATCTGGAGGAAACAATCAGAAGCAATTCTGTTTTTTTAATCTGACTTTTGTTTGGATAAGGATCCAGAGAAGCTTTACTGATATTTTAATGTCACAATACCTCGAAATATAGTACTTTAAATAACCTCGCATCATCGTGAATATCAAATGAAAAATTTGATTTAGTCTCTGAAACCTTGTTGAGTTTTATGGAGATAAAGCATTCTGACGCTTGATAAATGCGCTCTCATGAATCGTAATTCAATCTATTTATGGCACAATAATTTTGAATACTATACATTTTTTAAAACTCCACACTATAAAATTAGATGCAACATGCAGAGCAGGAATGAATGCGTCGCCCAATTAACTGAAGTCATTGGGGGAGTGGATGCATTTCGACCGTGAAAATTTCTACCGATTTTGGGTCAGTTCTCGCCACCGCTTGCGCAGCAGAAGGACCGCAAAAACTGCACTCAGATATGACTTTCAGTTTCTCGGGCATGACTGAACAGTTCGCCTGCCCTGGCAGCCATGCGTCCAGTTGCCCGTGCCCAGATATGACTTTCAGTTTCTCGGGCATGACTGAACAGTTCGCCCGGCCTGGCAGCCACGCGTCCAGTTGCCCGTGCCCAGATATGACTTTCAGTTTCTCGGGCATGACTGAACAGTTCGCCCGCCCTGGCAGCCATGCGTCCAGTTGCCCGTGCCCAGATATGACTTTCAGTTTCTCGGGCATGACTGAACAGTTCGCCTGCCCTGGCAGCCATGCGCCCAGTTGCCCGTGCCCAGATACGACTTTCAGTTTCTCGGGCATGACTGAGCTCTTCTTATGACACGCACCCAGTAGATAAACTGAGAATTAACTAAAAAATGCAAAATTTTCCCATCTAAATTCAAATTTTAGTCTTGAAATATAATTTTTCAATTAGTATGCTTCATTGAGCAATGCAGTGGTCGGATGAGGAAATATATATATATTTTTTGTAATCTGCCGATTTCATTAGTTGCTGACTATATAAGTTAAAGGAATTTTTACTCCATATGCTTAAAGCATGCAATTTTAATGAATATTCATCAGTAATAAATAGCTATTATACCTTCTGATACCTGAACATTAACTTTCACACAAATTCGTAACAGATGTGCGTTTGAGAGTTCGTTCCATGAAATTAAGTTCATTTTTTTATTTTCAACTAATCCACTGTATTTATTAAAACCGCAAATCTCAAGCCAGTAACAGGAAAATTATCTCTAGCCGATGATTAAAGTGTTCCATCATCTCCAGGATTATATTTTGAAAGGGTTGAAAATGTCACGACATTTCAGTCGCGCGTCAAAAAATTCGTTCCAATCAACTCGATTCACCAGGATAAATTGCTAGAAGAACAAAAAAGGGAAATACAGACGTTTAATTCTCGTTATCATGAAGAAACAGTAGATTGCTGTTCAACGGTATTTTATTTATTTATTGATATTATCAATATTTTTTGTGCTATTGAAGTTTTTTTCTGTAATGTTTGATATGTGAAATGTAGTCTGTAATTTAAAAAATGAGAAAATATTTATAATTTATAGGACTATGACATTCTTTTGATATTGTAATGACATATATCACAGAACAGTGTAGCGAAATACTTTAACATTGAAAAGTATTTTAAAATTATTTACTTGCTCATTATTCCTTCTAAAATAGTTTGATATTTTGTTTTCAATTTAATAGCTTGCGTTACGCACTTAATTTTCTATCTAATAAATTAAGCCACACATTACGATTTAAAGCCGTCATGGCAATTGCCCGCCTAATTTCCGTTATTACATGTGAAACTTGATGCTATTTTTCGCTGTTAAACAAGTAACATTTTGTACTTTTATAGGCGAAATGTGTACGAATATTTTCCTCTATAATATATGATTTGATGATCGAGTCTAAGACTACAGGAATCTCATATAAATCATAAACATAAATATTTCTTTTAAAATACTTCACAATGAGTTACCTGTTATGCATGGATGATTTTGCAGTGCATAATTCGTTATTGTGTATCGAGCAGTGCAAATAACTTTTATAAATCAATCAGTGGTAATCGTTGATATTTGTTAAGCAGTGAAAACTTTTAATTATGTATCAACGAACGCTAATTGAATTTATTACGAATAAATCAATACATAATCCTTCATTGTGTCACAATCAGTACATTTTTCTTGATTAAGTGTCATCAGTAGATAATGTCATTTTAGAATATCAATTAAGATATCATCTGTTCAAACTAGGTTGATGAAAATTACCTATGCTTTGCAATAATAAAAATTTATTAGTTCACTTTATTTGTTATGATGCTGACCACAATTTAATTTGCACATGCGTCATAAAAAAAGTAATGCTAAATTTCACGTAATTCGACAGTACACGCACATGCAAATTTTTGACGACCCCAAATTTGGAGTCATTCATGAAAAACATTTTTTATTTTGACTCAAGATACGCGAGAGTTTTTCACACCCGTCGTGCGTGTCGCATCGTTGACCCGTGAAGTGATGGCATTTGGATGGCGCGCATCACGCATTGCGCAGAATGTCAAGGCAATGGTCGTAACTTGTTCCAATACACGCTTGCCTTATTGCCTTGTTTGCAGTTGATATCTTACGATGGCCGCAAGCAGGTTGAAAAACATCAATTTCTGTCAAGGTTTTCAGGAAAAATGTTGAAATTTAGATTTTCTTCTAATAAAACAATGAGGATTACAAACGCACGTGGTGTCGTGAGGCAGAAAACACGGTAATGAAAAAAAGCAGGTATCAGATTTCGAGGTCTCAGCGCGTGAGAAGCTGAAGGCATTTTAGTTGAATTTACGAGCTACGCGCATCAGCTTTCGACAGTTTAACAAGGAAAGCGTTACAAGGTATCAACGAAGACTTTGATTTATTTCCGTCCCCTATCCTGCTTATCATCAAATATACTGAGTTGTAAATTGTAAGTTTTATTTCTACTGCCAAATAATACGTAGATATTACATTAAACATAAATATAATATTTTTTTTTGAAGTATGATTTTGACTATAGTTTGAAAATAATAATTCCAATAATTCACAATTAAATTTCTGATATTTCATTATTTTTTCATTGGGATTAAAATTATGATCATTTATTTTTAAAATTATATATCACAGCTATTATTCCCAATATCAAAATTGCTCATTTTAGTCTGTTATATCTCTTTATATCCTTATCTATAATCAATAACTATACTGCTAGCTATGTTTTTTTCATCCATAAAACACGTTGTTTTTTTACTTTATTTGTACCTTTATTCGTCCACGAAAGGTTGGAATGAATTGCTAAACGTCCAGAGAATTTTCAGTTTCGGAGACCAAGTCACCAAATTTTCTGCATTCATTCATTAAAAAAGTTGTTGTATGTTTTTTTAGCAAAGTTTAAGGGTCAGGGAAACTCAAGTCATCGGTAAACTTTAATTGGAACCTGGCCTTGACATAAGGAGCTCGATACTTCAATACACGTGAGATAATTTTTATTTTTAAAGCACTTCCATCGTATTTTTCAATACAATTGTATCGGAATACGGCTGTCGTTTTATAAACCTTCGAAAGTGTACATATGTACACAATGGTTAAAAATAAATGTTTAAGCTCATCACCTAGAAAGCAAAGATCACAATTCTTGAAATAACGAGATTAACTAGATTTCTCGTTTTTATATCAGAATTGTATTAAAATTTATAGATTTCCCCCAAGCAAGAAGTTTCTAGTGCTAAAAAGTGATTGGTTGAGTTTCTGACAAAAATAGCTCTAAATTTTTTGTGATATACATCATTTTTATCCTGAGAAAGATTCATCATTGTTTTATATTCAGAAGTAATTCTCAAATTCAAAAAGTCAAGCAGTTCTCTGATGTGGTGTCATGGTTGGAAGGATAATTAATTTTTAGCCAATGATCCGATACATTTTATTTTAAGAGACTTAGCGGTCCATGCTCACGATAGAGCGGAATTAAAATATCAATCTTCAGACGTGAAGAAACTTCTTTTACAATTTCTCGATAAAGTAACGAGTTAACGTCTACAAAAATAATAATAATGAAGGATAATTAGAATTAAAACATGGAGAATCTCCCACGAAACACGTTTGTCCGTCCCGAGTCCGTTTCTATCACGCAGTCTCTCTCTCTTTGCAGTGAATGCTGTCTGAAATTGTAAAGTGCGTTGATGCTTCCAGTGTAAGATATTTAAATAAATAACCTGAACTTCGATCATCACTTGCGATAAATAATAAAATCTGTTTCTATTTGCACCGAAGAGTAATTTGATAGATTGTGTTTTAAAATGATATCATCTTGTATATAGGAGCAAACTTCTCATTTTCGTAACTCTTTGGAATAATTAAATCGAATATCGATTTAATAATAGTATCGGCGAAAAAATTGTGAAGAAAGATGGTTGCCTGATTAGTTAAGAAATTTCCTTTTTCAATATTTAGGTTGAATTTCAAGCTAATATTTCTGGCATATATTCAAGGACTTTTTTATCGTTCATAGATGAAAAATTATTCCCGAATTGATCTGACTTTTTCTTGAGGCACTAAACATTAAAAACTTAAATTGGCGCATAATTGGCCCCTTTTGAATATAATATATACAGTACCTTTCAAACTTTGTATGTTTGAAGCCTGGCAACGAAATATATGGGGCTCGTATCAACAATTAATGCTCATCATGTCAGGATATTACCGGAGAATTTCATCTTCAATGGCGGAATTCTTATCNATCGTTTAAAAATTAAAATGTGATTCATCTGTGGTAAGTGAAAGACTTACACAAAAAGGAAATTTTCATTACAATTTCAAAACAAGATTTGAATGGTATTTCCGGGCTAAATGGTAATTTTTACGGATTTGAACTTCAGTTTCATAATCGTTAACTGGATCCCTTGTGATCAGATTCGAGCTATCAGTAATTCTACTGGCCGGATTCTAAAATTTCAAGGATCAGCTATTCCGGGCAACACCGGGCAAACATGATTGTTTATCATTGAATTCAGTAATGAATTTTCTGATGAATTTCACTAATGAATTTAGGAGCCTGGTATATGTCATTAAATGCTGTTCTTAGTATCCATATATATCATTTTATGCGTTTATTTGTTGAAACGCTTCTAAATAATTTGATATCTTGTACCAGTAAAAAAGTTTGAGCTAAAAATTCTTTTTGACGCAGGAATTATTTTTGTGTCGTAGACCAGAATGGAAAACTCTTTAATTGATATACTTCATTGATAGATACCAATTTCTCTTCGATATTTGAATGATATAAGAAATTAGGCGCTTACGTTCCGACGCTCAATTACGATTGCAAAGTAGGAACATAAAACGAAGGGTATCAAAAAAATCTTTATTTCGGACGATGGACGACAGGATGGACATGGTAAAGGATATTCCTTTTACATGACAGAGTAAAGGAGGAACAAAGGACAAATGAAATACTCAATGTTTCGTTTCTTATATCCATTACTACTTGAGGCAAGTGAAAGAAGAAAGGGGAAAACTTTCAATAAATATTTAAATAATAATGTGAGAAAATCACCACTTGTGTTCAAAGACTGGGACCTTGACTGGGACTTGGACTTTCTTGACCACTTCGACGGGGACTTTCTTGATGACCTCCACGGGGACACTGACTTTCCTGAGGATCGTGACGAAGTGGGGGACGACGAAGGGCTTGGTCACCTCGAAGGGCACGGGCACGTGCACGGCAACGGGTGAGGGCACGACGATGGGTACGTTAGACACGACGTTGCCGCCAACTTCTCCAACAATACCGCCACCTCCGATTCCACCTCCGATTCCACCTCCGAATCCACCATCAACGAATCCACCGCCGAGTCCAGCTCCTCCGAATCCACCGCCGAGTCCTACTCCACCAAGTCCACCTCCGTGTGCGAGTCCACCTCCGTGAACGAGTCCACCAGCAGCGGCACAGGCCACGAGCCCGGCCAAAAAGATGACGGTAACCTGCGGAAAAGATTAATTTCATATAAGAGGGTGAAATTCATCAACATACAATGAGACATTCGGGAAATAATTTTGGAACAAAATTTTGCGTTGTTTGTGAGTACTTATTAATGCTATTTCGGCAGCTTAGGATGACTCATTTATTATGAATTGAATTTTCGCTCTCCAAAGCAATCTTTTGTTTCGAATAATATTTTGAAAGAAGCTGCCACTGTTCCGAGACTTCTTTATGAGCAATGAATGGAGCGTGCTTTATTCAAAATCATGATCCTTTGTTAAACTAAGAATATATATTGATTGTTTTGGAATGAACAAAAAAATGTATGAGTATGCCTGACTGCTTGTTTATATTTTATTCAGTAGCTGCAAAGAAGACAATTTCAATGCTAAGTTCAAGCTTAAAAAAAATTATTTTCAAATATTCTACGTCAGTCAAAAATACAGAACAATTGGTTATGGTCTGTTGACTTCTCTATGCTAACTGAAGTTTCGTGGAAGGTAATTGAGCAGTGAAAGAGAAGAGCCGACTTACGGAGTTCATAGTGTAGTTAGGACTGAAGGAAGCTCAGCGTCAGTATACCCTCTCTGGCGTAGCAGTCAACTTATATACGCGACGGTCTTGTGACGTACAACGGCCTTGACCTTGGCAGTCGCAGCTCGCTAGCCGTGCGGATTCTCGTTAGAAATTCTACAGCAAAAACGAGGGTCTCTCTCACCCTCAAGTTTGCGTTAATGGCCAATGGGAGAGTCACTGGGTTGAGGGTGGGTGGTGCTTGCCATGGGTACTTAGCCTTCCACCCTAGAATCTGGGGGCAGGGCACCTTCATTGTTCTGGGCAGATACCTTCATTAGATTCTTAGATTCTGGGGTACGGATTCTTTTGATTCTGATTCTAGATTCTGGGGTTAGATTCTTTTGGGGTTTGACCTGGGGATTAGATTCTGGGGGTAGATACCTTCATTAATCTTACCCATTACATGTGTTGCACTGAAATAAACGCATGGGTAATCGAGCTCTAATAGTGACACACATTGCACTCGTAGCATTAGTAAATCCTTTTACCGGATCAAACTAGGTCAGGATGACCCACACCAGGGCGAAAAAGTGCGTCGCTATTTTGACAAAGTTTTACTGATTAGTCGGGGTGTCGGAACCGCGTACGATAGTTCGTGTGTTCACATGACACATGAAGACATATGGAAACTGTCCGCTCCGTTTTTGGCGTGATGGAAAAAGTGACTTTTTTTCAGAATATAACAGGATTCTATCAATTTAATTCGTGGTCTTCAATTTGCTTGTTTGGATGGAATAAGAATAGCAATTAGTTCACAATATTCATTCTTATATATTTTTTGCAAGTTTTCCCACTTCCTAAGCAGCATCATTGTGTTCGTGAGTGAGCTTAATAATATTTTTAACTTGTAGGAGTCGCGATGTCTATTTATGAATTCATTTAGGGTTTAAAGTAACAGGCAATATGGCTAAGACGCTCCGATGTTGAAAAATTACAATCTACGTCGTCCCGATGCTAGAAACCGACGATCTATGTCGTCCTGTTACACGTACAAGACGACCTAAGTCGTCGTAGTGGTGGAACACGACGATCCAAATGGGGCCGATGCTTGAACATGACGACCTAAATCGTCCCGATGCTGATACAAGACGATCTAAGTCATGCGGATTTCTGGTACAAGACAATCTAAGTCGTCCTGACGCTAGAACATGACGATATAAGTCGTGCCGATGCTAGAACAAGTCGATCTAAGTCGTCCTGTTGCTGGAGTATAGCGATTTACATCGTGCCGATGCTAGAACACGACGATCTAAGTCTTCCCGATGCTAGAACACGACGATCTAAGTCGCCCCGACGCATGTGCAAGACGATCTAAGTCATCTCGATACTGGTATAAGACGATCTAAGTCGTCTTTTTGCTAGTACGAGACGATCTAAGTCGGGTCGATGCTAGAACAAGTCGATCTAAGTCGTCCCAATGCTTGTACATGACGATCTAAGTCGTGCCGATGCTGGTACAAGACAATCTAAGTCGTGCCGATGCTAGAACAAGTCGATGTAGTCGTCCCAATGCTTGTACATGACGATCTATGTCGTCCCGATGCTGGTACAAGACAATCTAAGTCGTGCCGATGCTAGAACAAGTCGATCTAAGTCGTGCCGATGCTAGAACAAGTCGATGTAAGTCGTCCCAATGCTTGTACATGACGATCTAAGTCGTGCCGATGCTGGTACAAGACAATCTAAGTCGGGTCGATGCTAGAACAAGTCGATCTAAGTCGTCCCAATGCTTGTACATGACGATCTATGTCGTCCCGATGCTGGTACAAGACAATCTAAGTCGTGCCGATGCTAGAACAAGTCGATCTAAGTCGTCTCGATGCTGGCACAAGGCGATTTAAGTCGTGCCGATACTAGGAAAAGTCGATCTAAGTCGTCCCGATGCTGGTACAAGACAATCTAAGTCGTGCCGATGCTGGTACAAGTCGATCTAAGTCGTCCAAATGCTTGTACAAAACGATCTTTGTCGTCCCGATGCTAGTACAAGACGTTATAGTTAGGAGTTAGTTCCATTGTCATATCCGCCGTCTCAAGTGCTTAGCTTTTAAGTGTCAGTTTAATTATTCATATCGCTGGGACTGGATGTCTCGGGGAATTTCATATAGCTGTGTTTTCACGGCAACTTGCTTCCAGAAAATTGTATTTATTAAGCATTGAGCAGAGAATTTAACTAGTTACATAACATTAAATTCAAATTCTAAATAAAATTGTAAAAAGGGAATGATGTAATGTGTTTTTTATACGAAATAAAATTTTTCGAAGTACAATATGACTACGAAAAATACGCGAATTTTGGCGCCAATTTTACCAGAACATTCGCGGACTATAAAATGCCGAGAAAATTTCTTTGGTTTGAAATCCCTGACGCTTGACCGCAGCGAATTGGCAATGAACATCCCGGGTATTTTGGCTAGCTCGTATATGGCCTGTGTTACTCGTTTTGCTTGTATAGCTTGTATTGCTTACATTTGTATAGATTGAATTGCTTGTGTTGCTTTTATTACTCAAGCTACGTTTGTGTTGGTTGCTAGCATGATTTTTTCGAAAAAAATTTTATGTTTTTGAATTTATATTTTATAAATGTACTTTCTATGCTACTTTAGATGCACTATTTGATATTTATAATTTGCATATATAATATGACGTGCAGAGCTTGTCGATCTGGAGCAAATTTCTTGTTTAATGTGGTAAAATTTTATTTACTTCTCTGTGTTATGGTAATTTTATTGCAGTTTACCTCGGTTGCAATTTAAGCGAGATTTTTGCGGCCTTCTGCCAGCAATGTATACGAGCCATACCAGCGATACGAATTAATATCGTATCTTTCATTTCACCAATTGCCTCATCCAGATCTTGTTCTATAGGCAATCATTTATTTATAATTGAGCCCACCCTCTCTGCGAAAAAACTCTCTGCGCCTTGAATAAAGCGAATATAAAAATTACTTTTGGATAGTTCTTGCTGCTTTAATATTTACCCTATTATCAGTTGGTTGCGTGTGCCACGAGTGTTAAGTTATATATGACCTATTCACCGGTATATAGCGCATGGATCACTTCGATCATTCGATTTACTGGCGAATGATCGAATATGTTACTAACTAACCTAATGTTAGTAACATACCTGTAGCAAATGTATTGCAATTCCTCATAACTTCGCTTACAGTTTTCGTAACAATTCTCCTGCAGTTCTTTTACGATTCATTTACAGTTCCAAGCATTTCTATTTAGTAAACCTACAGTTCTATTCCATTTCATAGTATGTTCCCCAGCATTTCCTCTTTAGTACGTCGACACTTCCTGGCAGTTCCGCTTTAGTTCATTTACGCAGTGCAGTTTCCAATTCCTTACAGCTCTTATTAGTTTATCAGCACCTCCTTGGCAGTACTCTAATAGGTTATCTCTTACATGTTCAGTTTATGTGTTCCTCAACAGTCTATCTGTTCCCCAACAGTTTATGTGCTCCGCAACAGTTTATTGTTCCTCGAAAGTTTATGTGTTCTTCAACAGTTTATCTCTTCCTCAACAGTCTATCTGTTCCTCAACAGTTTATTTATTCCCCAACAGTTTATTTTTTGCTCAACAGTTCATCAGTTTATCTGTTCCTCAACAGTTTATTTATTCCCCAACAGTTCATTTTTTGCTCAACAGTTCATCAGTTTATCTGTTCCTTAACAGTTTATCTGTTACTCAACAGTTTATTTATTCCCAAATAGCTCCACAGGAGTTCATCACCAGACAACAGACCCAGCCTGCTGGTCTCATGTTAACAGGGAAGCTCCCTCAGAAATTCATTAAGTAGAATGCGGAATGACAGCCACAAGGGAGACGCGGTCCTGTGACGATCTGCTACTGTCTGGTGTGCTGCATTTACGTTGCGTTGCGTTGCGGCAACACTTAATTCGTGTCTCTCAAGAATAGAAGAACAGAATAGATTCGTGTCTCTCAAGACACACAAAATAGATTAATGTTAAATTATATGAAAAATTCAACTAGAGTTTTCATACAGCTTGTTATTAATGAGGTTCGAGAGAAATAATGTCGAATTTGGGCAGGATATTGGATTTTTATTATGTGATCATTATAATTAAAATATTGAATGAAAATGTCATAAACTGCATTTAAAGGTTCAGTAAACAAAGGATCATATTAGTCTGACTATTTTTAGTATGGTTTTATTTGAATGAGTGGCGGCAGCTGCTTGAAATATTCACTAAATTAGATTTACATGGTAAATTTACCTCCTACAATGTATGTAATTCTTTTGTACATAATATTCTACAATATATGTTATTATCGTGAACACAGCCTACTTCAGTGCAATTCTTTCGTCTGAACATAACCTTCTTCAGTGCATGTTTTTTTTTTATTCTGAAAATAACATTCTTTACTGCATGTCGCTCTCTTTAACAAAACTTTCTTTCGCACATGTCTTTCTTCGGAATTTAATCTATTTCAATACTTGTACATCTTCGCGATGAAATTCTCATATGTTTCATTATAAACAGTGTATTTTCATACAACTAACTCATCTAAGTTTGCTTGAGATGAGCCTTGATGAGGAAGTCGCTCATACAATACGTTTCTTTTCCACCTGTCGCCAAATGTGCCTTCTCATCCTACCTAAATTTTTTGACAACCTGTCGCCAAATGTGCCTTCCCATCCTACCTAAAAATTTGTTAACCTACCTGACACCAAATGTGCCTTCCCATCCTACCTAAATTTTTTTTTTGACAACCTGTTGCCAAATGTGCCTTCCCATCCTACCTGAAAACATTTTTTTGTCTACCTGCCCCCAATTTTCCTGATTCACTTGTCACAAACTTTTTATAACCCACCTGTCACCAACTTTGTCTTACGTACCTGCAATAAACATTGCCTTGCCTACCTGCCACCAAAATTTTGCTCTCCAACTGCCATCAAATATGCCTTGTCTGCTTTTCACAATCTGTGGTGTCTTCTATCTTTGTCCGGCTAATAATAGGCAGTCGATGAAGGCATACGTGAACATAATTTTTAAAAGTTACATGCACTGGCGTAGGTCGCACTACACCGGATGATAAACATGGCCGAAGTATAGACTGTGTTTCTAATATAAAAATAAAAAGTTTCATAGAATACGAGTGCATGAATGATATTTCACAGGTTATTTTATGAGGTAACCGTTTATTTTCAAGGAAGTAATGAAGGTCATCGGGAACCTGAGACCTCTGGAGAACCTCATCTATTTGCGTGGAATATCGACAGCTGCCATACAAAATAGACTTAGAGGCTGCAAACGAATGTCTTGCTGAGAACTTCACACGCGAGGAAAAAGTCGCTTTGACAGAACAAATTGAGAGACGCTGTATGTAGGTAGGTTCCTGGAATGAATTTAAAATGTTAGGTTCAATACGAAATATTTTCTAAGTTCTTCAAAAAATTTCAATCAATGTTTCGGTTTTGATATTTTTGGCGATAATTCTTCGTTGTTGAACTTGATGAAAAGTTATGTTTAAGATATAATAGTTTTTTATTTTACTTGTCTGATAATTGGCAACGAACTTGCATAGATAGAAACACAGCATTGACTCCTGAATATTTATTTCATTTAACATTAACCTTTAACATAACATTAAGGAACATAAAATTGCTGTAGACATTAAATCCAATTTTAGAGTATCATATAAACCTATTTTTATGGTAAAAATATAGATCTTCTGCCTAGTGTTAGTATGAAAATTGTTATTGAATTTTTATTTTATATACAATTTTGTAGGGCAGCATTGTGGTTAAATTGTGTGAAGAGTTAAGAATTATTTTGATGTACAAATAAGCTGCTGGATTTGTAGTATGCAGGTGCGTCGACGTAAACGTCCCTCAATTTCCTGCCCTCTGATTGGTGCTCGTGGAGCGAGGGTAGATCCGAGTTCAGCTCGCTCATTGGCTGTTTTCCAGTGGGTGCCTGAGGTGTAAATGAGAATCTTATGACCATTATGAAATTTTGCTCATTAATTTTCTTATCTTATTATTATTGTATTATTATTATTGTATTGTATTATTAAACGTATTTTTATATGATTGAGCACAACATATAACACATAAACATACGATATCTATTATGAATATGTTACAGATTACATAAGTAATAAAAATGAAAAATGATTTGAAAGAAGTGAAGGAACTTTGATGTATCTATTATAGCACTTCGATATGCGCGACCGTAGCTGATCGTTCGCGTGTAGCTTAACCAGTACCGAAAAAATCAATGCTATGCTTTTCGACAAAATTCTAACTGAGCGCAATTTTAATTCTGATGAAAACTGTGAAGACAATCATTATCATCCCAATGCATTCTAATTATTCTATGATGTGACACTCAATCATTGTGTGAATTTTAGAAATTCACATATACCTGCAAAACATGTGAAATTGTGAAATTCCCATGATTTACTTATGCCAACCTCATGCTTGGATAAAATAATTTCAAAACGACTTTTTTATTTATTGTTGTTCGGTCAAGGCGGACGCCCCGACACGAGATAAACTAATAGTAAAATTTGTGTCGCCCGATCTCATGTTTTCAATTGCAAACATTTTTTGCCTTAAAATTGTCATGTATTGTTCAAGAAGCATCTTCAAGTTCGTGTTTTTTTTTGTCATGATTTAGATTTTTGCAACTTGAATAATAATTTAAAGTGCCGTAAAAATCCCAACCCCATGTAAACTGAATTTCAACTGATATATTCTGGAAAACTGATTTGAATTAACGATTAACGTACCTATATTTAGTCAGGGTCGAAGGTTATCATAACCATTTTCTTTCTTGTTTAAATTTTTTATTTGGTGTAAGATTTGATTACGATTTAGAATAACATCCTCGCATAGTATTTAAAATAACGAAAAAATGCTCTTCCTATTTGAAAAAAAAACATTAAAACACCGCAGAATTCTCCTAAGTTCCATTAGTAGACTTGCATGGAATCTAATCGGGCGCTGAATAAATTTAGGCTAAAAAAATCCCGATTTCATCCCTCGGTCAAGGTTCACGTCTCACTGGAATCGACGATGACTCAGCACTTCTAAATTCCATATTATTGAGGTATGGCTTGTATATAGGGCACAGCCGCAGGCTAAATATAATTAACATGACTTTATACGTTCATCTTCTCAAGCACATTAATCAATAGAAACATGACAGATTCATTCGCAATAGTTGGAGGTCATTCATTATAGGAAGTCATCCATAAATTTATGCTTTTGCTGCAACCAGCATCGTAGACATTCGAAGAAATTGCATGAAGAAAATGTTACATTGAATTATTTTCGTTTCATTGCTCGAAGAAATTGTGCTCATTTCGATATTCTGTTGCTATTCGATAAAGTATTGCCGATAACATACAACAAAATGCTCAAACACAATTGCGAAATGTTGTTTGATAAAATGTAGTTCATGTGAAAGTTTTAGGCAAATAAAAGAATAAAATTATGAGAATTATTATTAAACAATAGAACAACTTTATATCCCCACAGTTGCAGAATTTAAGCTCATTGATAATAGGCAATTAGTAAACTAACAAGGGATACTTGAATGACAACCGATAGGCATGCCATTGAGTATTGAATTACATTTCAGCAGTCAATCCCTTCTATTTAAAAATGCTATTGATTATTTTCTTCAATGTTCTTGAAATCGACGACTGTTGCTGATAGAGCAGCGCCAGGGTTAAGGCTAATGTTGCCTTATATAAAAAAAAGGCATGCGCTCAATCTCGCCCAAGCTTGAAGCTAACTTTTTAAATGAGGCGAAGGGAGTGGAGTGAATAGAATGCACTCACTTTATAGTCGGAATAAATGTAAACAACTGTACAGTGAGGGCAAATGGGGCAAATATAAATGAGGGCAAATATAAACAACTGTATAGTGAGGGCAAAAGGAGTTCACTTAGTAGCGGGTACAAATGTTAACAACAGTAGCATGGTGTACAGTGTAAACCAGTTATCGTAAGCCGGAAAACCAAAACTTGATTGCACCACTGTTTTGGTTTTTAACATAAACAGATCAAATAATCAATATGCTTTAAACTGTAATACTGAGGGACACCTATGAACGTAAAACATTAATTCGTGGCTTCCTGTCATGGCTTTCAAAGCTTAAGCTCAAGTTTTGCGGATTGAGCTTAGATCTCGTGTTGAGGTTTGAGGCTTTCCTAAAAGATCTGAATAAATATAGATAAATAACTAAATAGTTCATTGTGAAAATAGCAATAATATTTATAATTAATTGATGAAGAACACATTATTAAAGACAGCAACCTAATTATTAATTTTTATATTAATACATTGTACTCATGACTAGCTAAGTAACTTCATGTCTATAGATCATTGAAGTGACCACTCATAATATTGCAAAACTCAAAATTCTGCTTTTATCGAATAAAATGTTTGAATGTTTAACCCAGATTTCATATTACCTTTAGATCTGTAAAAAGAAGTCGCATCTCGTGTAGCTTTGAACATCTGCAGAAAAAATGCGAATTCATGCTTGTAATGCGATAAGTATTTTCGTAAGATTTTTATCCGAAAATGCTTCATGACTTCATACATATAAAATTAATGGAGCGTTTCTAAAGCTTGACTTGCGTGAAGGTAAAAACGTCTAGTCATTGTTTTTGACACAATAATAAGTTACAATTTTCCTCCAAATGTTATCAATTCTACACATTTGGATCAGTACTGTTTA